>NC_089729.1:14548963-14848963 GCF_035083965.1 Branchiostoma lanceolatum
ATTCAAACTAACCACTTCTAGGTGAACTGGAGGCAGGACCACTAACCCCTGGACTATGCAAGCTTCTAGTGTCTTGGTATATTATACATGTAATGTTTAGACGTCTAGACACATAGATCCTCAGAGTGGAAGTTTTCAACTCTTTACCTTGAGGATCAATCATCAGTGGCCAACGTCTGGAGTTGGACACGATGATACCGTTGTCGATGGAGAAGGAATCCACGGGTAGTCCCGCGATCTGCCACGCCCGGATCTTCACGGGGTCGCCGAGCGTACCGTTGAGGGAGAAGGTCTGTGAACAGGGGATGTTGTGTTCTATCGCCTTCTTGTGCCAGTCTTCTGTACAATCCTGTTGAGGTAAAAAAACAAACATGTATGGTGAGAGAGACACTTTGAACACACTAAAATTAATGCTCCTAGATAGATATTGTGGCATCTGTGTAGGACAGTGGCAGAGCATCCCGCTATGAACCGATAAGACCCAGGTTCAATCCCCAGTGGAGTACCCAGACATGTCCGGACATGCACCCAGACGTTGTGCCCTTGGGAAAGGCACTTAACACACATTTCCCATGTCCTAAGCCCAGCAGTAGGGTTTGGGTTGGCGTTAGGAAGGGCATCCAGCCGTAAAAACTCTTGCTACAAAAAAGGACTTGCACTTGATGAGTTCTGGGGCTCCCCCATCCATGTGCAAGCACGTCTAACCCCCAGATGATGGGGAACAAAAGACGTTAAATTGGATAGAGAGATAGAGATGGCAAATGTCAGGACTCTACTACCTTCCCATCATAGAGACAGGGGACGCTATAAACTTTCTGCAAATTTTGATCCACTGCTACAAATAGAAGAGGAGTAAGTCCAATTTCTAGTGCTGAAATAATTTCAGTTAACTCTTGCTCTAAAATGAATTCTACCAAGTCAACATACAGGGCTCGAAATTCATTTTTGGAAATAGGTGCGCTGGTGCACCCAACCAAAAAAATTAGGTGCACAGAAAGAATTTTGGGTGTACCACATAAAATAATGATGATGTCAGCAAAATTATAACATAAGTTTAATGCTACTGCCTCTCTTAAGAACTTCAATCTGTAATTCTATCCAGCTAACTTCGAATTTCAACCAACAATACATCAAATAAATTACAGCAAAAGGTTATATTATTTTTCTGCTACTTACATTTCCAGAATATTCTGTATATTAGTGTACTAGGAGAACCTTTACCCTATATCGAGTACAAAAATATCTATAGGTGCACCAGTGCACCCAAATTCAAAAATTTGGTGCACAGCTCCAATTTTGGGTGCACACAGGTGCACATGCACCCACTATTTCGAGCCCTGACATAGATATACCTTCAAGGCAAATAATAATATCATTAACTATAGAATCATGATAATCATGAAAACATCAATTTTCAGCTTAAAGTCCTTATACCAAAATTGTGCAAACATGACATCTACATGTTCATCCTATGGATCTCCAACCAATGATATTAGTTTCAACAGTCTACTGTTAACACATATCAATGTGTATGAAATAGCATACATGTACATGTACATGTACATGACTTGTATGGCACTGTACAACTTTTGCCTAACTACTCACAATTCTGTAGTCCACAGTAAAGGCTCCGAGGTAGGAGACGACGCCCGCGGATAGAAGAATGTCTCCCGTGGTGTTGACGTAGAGAATGCCCAACAGTCGGGCGGCCTCGCTCCAACGGTCCTTCTCGCCGCCCAGGCCGCCGATCAGTTTCTCCGCACGGATCAACTTCTGCGAGCAGAGTTCGATGTTGGCCTCCAGGTCCTGCTTCTTCTTGGTCATGACGTCAAACTGGTCATTCAGGGCCTGCAGTTTGTCCTCAACCTGCAAGGGGCAACACAGAACCATCAGTAACCTAGTCACAAGTTCCTAATGCCTCTATCATACAGCACAGTGAGGGAAATCAATCAGCCGATGTGGCTGCGAGATCTAAATGACATTTTTTTGCCCAAAGCTCTCTAGATCATCACACAATTTTACAGATATGCTGATATTCACAGGTCACTGTGGCAGATTTTCAGGCACAAAATATGCTTGACTCTCTGTCGACTTTAGAATCAGGCAACCTTCTGGTGGTCAACAAATATGGATGAAGCTTCACGACTGTGTGGCTGGGGCATAATGGTTGTTTCTATTTATTTGCATAAAAAAACATATCCCGCATCTGTTGATTAAGTGCCAGAAGCACAGAGAAAACTATCAGAGGAAAAACTTACAGCTTTGAGTTCTGCTCTCTTCTCATTCAGTTTGGCCATCTGAACAGACAATTCTCCCTCAGCAATCTTCAGTTTGGCCTTCTTGGGTGCAACGACCTAAGGAAAAAAACAAGATTCATCTATGGAGCCTCTTAAAGAATCATTTTAAGAAAACGAAATTGTACTATACAGAAAACAAAATTTTTGGCATTGCCTCAGGGGCAGAGCCATTGAGACAGATCTAGCTGATGGAGCCTTATAAAGTATCACTTAAAAAAAGCAGGATTGGCACTATTCAAAAAACAAATTTTTTGGCAATGCCAAAGGGTCAGAGCCTTTTCTACAGTATTGTAATTGTACCCTACCTTATGTGCAAGATAGATAAACAAGCAAACAAACAATGCCTCTTACAGCACCAACTAAAGAAATCAAGATTGGTACTAGTCAGGAAACAAATGTTTTGGCAATGCCTAGGGGCAGAGTCTTCTCTGTGGTGTTAGCTATTGTACCCTATTTAATATGCGAAATAGGTAAAGAAACAAGCAAACAAACAATACCTTTGCCACCCTCTCGTACACTTCCATGGCCCGCACCCACTTGCACAGACCCTCGCAGGCGGAGGACACGTTCTTAATCTTAACTGGGTCAAACTCTGGGTCATTGGTATATCTGTGGACCAAAGGTTTAAGGACAGTGTTGATTTTTTACCTAATATTAACAATAGGATACACAGATTTACACATTACCATCATGAGAGTACATATAATTCTTGTTACTAACCAAAACAATCTACTTATTAAATAAGTAAGACTTAGTATATGGTACATATATTTCCATTTAAAATCAATTCAAATTCAAAGGATACATTGTGCAAAATGTACTAAATTCTCTATTAATTGATACTGACAGTAGCTAGTAGTACATAATTGAAATACATGATTATTACAAAAACATGATTAAGAGGAATACATTGTAAAACAATAAAAAACATTGATCACAGCTGCTGCAATATACATTAACGTATTCCTTAAGCCCCCGTCACAAATCAAGAAATTAGCTCGGCCGACTTGTCGGCGAGCTCCAAATGGCGATTTTCGGGCGAAGTACGACCGACGTCCTGTCGATTCTACGGGCTTCGGGCGAATTTTCGGAGCTCGGCCGACGTTCGCGTGTCACTGGAAGCTGCGCTTAAATTCAGCGAGGCCTCGGCGACGATTTTGGAACTCGCACAGCTCGTCAACAGTTTGCCCGTAGCTCGCCCGAGCAACGCACAACGCTCGGCCAATATTCGGGCGGGCATCCGACGATTTTAGACCCGATTTTTGGTCGGTCGGAGGTCGCCCGAACTCTTCGGCCTCGTGCGAGCCTCGCACGGGCCTTGTACAATAATCGGACGACCGTCGTCAGTGTTCCGGCCGAGTCATGAAAAGTAAAGCGTGCTTCGGGCGAGCGTTGTGCAGGTGTTGATGGGAGCTTGGACGGGCCTCGGCCGAACTCCTTGTTGTTTATAGATAAAAGGAAACGACAGTTTGGTTTATAACATAAGATGATAAATGATACTGCAATATTAACTAATACTACTTTCAACTTGTCGAAGAATGCTGCCAAACTTTTCTAATGAAAGACAATTCAATGCAAAGTTAAATTTTCATTCAAAAAAAAAATTACAAATAAAATGTTGACACCAAAGACAATGCTTCTTGTTTCCATTTTGGTATTGGTTTGGATGTTTCAATTTGTATATTAATGAACTGGGGCTTGACTTTTGAGCTTTGACTTCACTTCCTGCGTTTTTTCTCCACAAAATGACTAGTTGAACGTCCACTGAGTCATTATAGATCTATGTTTGTCTGCCGAGGCACGCCCAGGCGTCGGCAGGGCGTCGATAGGCTTGTCAACGGTCGGTCGAAGCTCGGACGGCGTTCGCCCGAGCTTCGGTCGATTTCTATTTGGTGAAAATTTTTGGATCGGGGTTAAACGACTGATCTGTTGACTTTGTGGCTCCTGCACTTGTATTTTGATTGGTCTATAACAAAATTCCTCTTTATGTGATTATTTTCAGTGTGCCCACCTACTTCACTTGTGCCCTACAGATTTGCCACAACTCAGAAAGTAAAGTTGGTCCAAATTTGAGATTGTTACCAGGCCATTTGATTCTAACTTCGTCCGTGTCCAAGAGATGGTACCGTCTTATGTGGGATTTATGATTATTAGCGTTCGACGGACGTCGCCCGAGCTCTGTTCAATTTGTGACGGGGCAGGTTTTCAGTGAAAAATACGGTCGACGCTCGGGCGAATTTGAAATTCGGCGAGCTTCCGGCGATCTACAAAATCGGCCGATGCTCGCATGAATTGTGACGCCGGCTTTAACAACCTAATCTTATTTTTTGTTCCCACTGTCACAGTGAGAAAAAGAACTGAGTTTTCATACACACACGATGTATCATCAGAGATAAACAAAGTTTTAACAATCCTTGTCTAATAGAGGTTTACATCAATTTGACAGGACTATTCCCTTACCTCTGTGAATAGTTTCACCAGATTGGTAAGTCACTGAATAAAAAGACTCCAAGTGTTTTATTCCACCAAAGTTTCAGTGACGTATCACCTTACTCAGGGCAATTCTAACTGGTTCACTTTGCACTGCAGCTCAAATAGGTGTCACTGAAATGTTGGTGGAATAAAAGGCTTGCGTACAAAGAGTCTTTTTTATTCCTTTCCCTTACTTGTCTCGAATCTTCTTGATGATCGGGGCTGGAATGTTGTCCTTGTCGTACGTCTTCAGGTGATCTAAAAACTTCATGTCGCCAAGGAGCTTCTGAGACGGACCCCAGTAGTCTTCCACCATCTTTCCCGCGCCGTCCGGTTTCCTCTCGGGCTTGATGCCGCGCATGACGCAGATGGCTTCCATTACCAGCTTCACTTGACCCGGTGGGTTCTTGTTGGGGAAAGATTTTTTTCAAAATGAATTTTTTTTAAACAAACTTGCTCAGTGCAAGGCCGTAGGGGGTCACTCATCTAAGCACTGAACTAATTCTTACTGTAGCTGCATCTCTTAGCATCAATGCTCAAGACAAGCATGACTTCACTGACCCATTAGGAGAAGCAGGGGTTACGAAGGTTGCTCGGGAAATTCCCTACCCCATTTAGGCTGGAATGTTTTGAACCATTCACATGCATTAGGGCATGCCCCTACTCTTTCTCGAAAGATGTGGTGGGTTCTTTTACGTGCTTAAGGAATTGAAATATAATCTTTAATGATCTTTGAACACACACAAAAAATTGAAAACTGCAGATTATGGTCACTACGGTGGTGGTATTTCTGTCACACTTCTTTTAAGAATCATTTAAAGATATTTATTGATAAAAAAGACTGGTGAAGATTTTGACACATAACTGTGTGATCATGAAAAGGTTCCTGATGGATTACGTGTATGTGCTGCCTCCTTGCAGCTTGAAGACAAAATGCATTTAGTCGTAACTTTGTTTCTTTTTGTCGTTGCAAACATCAGACCACAGAAACATAAATCTGCACACGTGCATATTGATTTTGACCTGTTCAAAAAAACGGATGACTAACGAGGGTCTGACAAGCTTTTAGGGCTGGTCATCGGGCGAGCAAAGGGGGGCACAATTTAGCTAGGCTAGTGGACCAATAAATATCCACATCTACCCATGGAAAAATTGCACTGGGCCCTGATGTGGCAAATAGAGGATGACATGCTTTGGCCAGATTGGCACTGTCACTTTCCCAGGGTAATCAGGCCAATGGACCTTTCCAACCCAGTACAATTGAGAAGAGTAGGATTGACCTGGTGTGCTTGCCCAAAAATATGCGAGCCATAGCGAAGCCGCATTGTACTAATAGCTAACGAAAAAGCGTCATGCTTCGTCCTCAGTCTGAGGTTCGACCGCTTACGGTCAATGAATGAAAACAACGAATCTGACTTCCTTTAAGAGACTTTTGAAGTAACAGAAATTACCAAAACGAATGGACACGGACCCTGAACCAGCTTTCACCCTACTATATGTTGCATGTTGTACCAATTGTATAGGTTGTACCTTATATATGTAATGATATATGTTGATAGAGTTAGGATTTAATTGTAATGACTGTGTATCTCTGTTATATTGTATCTGACCCTTACCCATTCCCTCATGACCTCTATGAAAAGCGGCATACGTGCCGATTTGAGCTTCTCATGAATTATCAAAGGTTCAAACAAACGAACAAACAAACAAACCTTCATGGACTTGACCATGGTGATGTCGGCAGGTTTGAGGGTGTTTAGAGCAGCTACGGCAGCTTCCAACGCGGGCATGGCCACAGCCAGATCAGCTTCACACTCATCCTTGATGGCCTTGGCCGCGGCAGCTGCCTCGTTAGCTACTGCCTCGTCAGCAGAGACGACCTGCCAAACAAATACATTTTCAGTGGGGTCGTGTGGCGCAACGGCAGAGCGTTCGACTCAGAACCAAGAGGTCCCGAGTTCGTATCCTGGCATGTCACCGATCTTGTGCCCTTTACACGACTTTCCTCACTCCACCCAGGTGTAAATGGGTACCTGACTTCGGTTGGGGAAAGTTGTATTGTATTGAGGTCACCTGGTGGCGCCGAATGGCAGCCGCCCAGACCCTTGCGACAGTTCCACAAAATGCAAGTGTGGATAAGATATTATATATGTTGTGTAGTGTGTGAAACCTGTAATACCTTGCATCAATTCAGCGCTAGAAAGGCTGCCATTGCGGGTAATTTCTGACCAATAAAAACCATTATTAATAATATAAATTGATTTAAGCGAACTGTTATTGTAAATAATTGTATTCTACTAATGATGTGCCTCTAATTCTAAACAAATAGTATGCACTTTCAAGTAGTGAACTATTACCTTAATTAATTATTTCAAGTAAACACGACAACTAGACAGTAATTTTAATGATCTGCAACTACCTTTTATCAATGTACATACTGGATGGATGTTCGTTATGTTGTCATCGTTACTGTACGTTTTGTTATGTGTATTGTTGATAAGTAGTCCAGGAAGACTAGTGGCACACCACTGGTGGATTTTCTTTGATAAAGTCAATCAATCAATCAACTTTTATTGTACATTCAAACCCTATTGGCTAAGTACAGGCATTCGAATACAAGAGTATGTCACATAGTGACAGAACGTCTAATACTAATCTAAAACATGGGTTTTAAAACTTCCGATACACAAGGGTTCAGGTTCTTTACTAATATTCTTGTCTCTTGTTGATGTTAATATGTAGATTGTGATGGGTTTGTTTAAAAATAATTTTTTTTGCTAGAAAATAGAGTATAATGTAGAAGTTTGTAGTTGTCAAAGTCAAGGACCAAATTTTCATTAAAAGGCAAAAAAAATGATATTTCATGATAGCCCACCTGTTTCTTGGCTTCCACCTCGACCGTGTCAGCTTCGATCTTGACCATGAGCTTCTCGGTCTCTTCTGAGGTCTGAATGAGCTCTGGTTGTAGGTCCCGCAACTCTTTCTGCATCACAGACACCTAACAAAAAACAGGAAACACATTGTTTTTAATTGTAAATATCAATCTTTATTCCTCTTTTCCTGACCCAGATGTCTACTATTCACAAACGTATCCCAACAACTGTTTTTGTGTTTCTACAAAGTTGATATACAAATAAAGAATTACGTTGTCAATACAGTTACAATTACAGCATTGGAACTTTTTTGCCTCTGATAAGTATATCGGTACATGTAGTTTATCATAAAGCAAATTAGCCCAGTTTTGCTAATCGATCTTCTTGAAAAGATAAATGAACTGTAAATGACTAAGAAGATAGAGCAACTATAGCACCCTTTGAAAACATATAGTTACTTGTATTTGGATATAAAATCTTTCAATTTGATGATAATAAACAAATTGAAGATAAAAGGCTCTGCACTGAGGTGTAGCCAAAAATCTTGATCAGGGAATGGAGGATCACCTGTGACGCTGCGAAAGCGAGCTTCTCCAGACCGGTCTCGTAACGGGATTTCAGCTTCGTGATCTCCTTACGCTTGACGTCCAGCAGGGCCTTGAAGGTCATGATCAGTTCCAGATAGGACGTGGGGGTAACATAGTTGTGGCGACGTAGAATGCCGAGGAACCTAGTAACACAAACACAGTATTATCAAACAATATCATTGGTGGTTTCACTGATGGAAAGTCCCAGAATACGACTCAGCTTTTTGTTTTTTAAAGACTTTATCTAGTATGTATCTATTTACTTGTTTTATCTCAAGACAGTTGGGTTGCCTCCAACTTATAAAAAAGTTGATTTTCAAAAGGGCCCAGTATTACAATACATGTTTAATACAATCAGTCAGGTGGAGACAAAAGTGAATGGCAGTCAGTTTAAGAAATAATATCCTGTGATATACATGTTGTATCCTGTGAAAATCCAATATGTCAAGCCAAAAACGTTGTCCAAAAGTCTTAGCCGTTCCAAGGTCAAATCAATAACGGTCAAAAGATGAAGTGGAGGTCAGAGTTCAAAAGGTTACATGAGGCCATTTACATACTTTTTGACCATACATGTATATCACAGGACAATGACATTTTCAAAAAGTAGTGAAAGCGTGAACGTACTTCTCGGACTGAAGTTTAACACTGGTGTGGAAGTTTTTACACATGAAGACACATTCCTTCCGAAGGTCATCGTCAAGGTCAACATCTTCAAGGAACTTGTTAGCGACCATCTCCAAGGCATCTTCAGGCCACGCCTAAAAGAAAACACATTTTGGCATAAGGGATGCAAAGGAAGTCAAATGTCACTGTTGCACTAGTTCTTAAATCTAGTTATCAATGCTGTACAGTAAATCGATAAATTTTTCGAGAGGATTTAATTTTGTGGTAGGACTGGAAAAGAGGTTTCCAGTGTTTTCAGTTCGCAGTAAAAACTATACTGTAGTAATAAAAGACATATTTGCAGTGTAATTATGTTGCTGAAGAGAGGCGAAAATGATGGAAATAAAACCACTGCAAATATGTCAAGATTTACAGTAGGTGTTTATCAAATACTTTTAATGGACCACATATACTGTCAAAGGGCAAATGTTTACAGTGGTTTTACGTTCGCGGTTTTCGCGTTGACCTCATCATAGCAAACTTACATTTTTCTTCTGTCTTCTGCCCCCATACCCCTTTTTTTCAACCGCAAACTTAAAACAACTGCAAACACTCTGTTTTCTCTCTGCCTCCAAATTAATTGACCGTGAACATTTCCTTTTTTACAGTACGTTATCTCGTCTTACCTGGAACCAATCGATGGTACAGCAGTTGATCAGCGAGGGGAACTGACGGAGGCGGTTACGGAAGGCGTCGCCGATGGGACTGAAGGCGAGAACAACGTGGAGGTTCTGTTTCACACGCTCGATGAAGAAGTTGTACATGGACATGGGCGTGGCTTCAATCTTCTTGCCCTATTAGGAGACAAAGTCATGGATTAGGTCAGATGGTTTCTTCAAAAAGCGCCACCTACCAAATTGTGCCAGAAGTGCAAAGGCAGGAGAATGGCAACCAACTGCAAAGAAAGCATTTCTTTTAACCTTTTTTTCTGAAAACATCCTAGTTTGTAAATGAAAAACCAGCATTTGTTAATGAGAGTAAATGAAACTATTTTTAAATTTTTATGCAAAAAAAATTATCATTCATAAAAACAATTCATACCGTGTTTCTTGCAACGAGCTGCATTTTCTCGATGACGTCGGCTTTCTCGTCGGCTGGGAAGATGTTGGGCACATCGCCGGTGTTCAGGATCATGTTGATGTCCTCCACGAATGACTCGCTCTTGATCTGGTTGTCGCTGAACAGGAACACAGTCTGTTTGCCCTCTGACCCAGCCTTCAGCAACACCTGGTTGGTAATATAATGAACAACGTGAAAAATGACCTTTAGTGTTCTTGAACATTAACTATCAGTCTTTTAGAAAAGTCTTTTCACAAACTAAATAGTAGCATACAACTTTTAATGGCAGAGCAACCTTAGATTGAAAACTAATGAACAAAATCTTGGCCACTTTACCCCAACAGTTGAAATTTTTGACATGATTGTTTGAATAAAGTTTAACATAACAGTTGTGTAAGATTGAAGAACATCAATTCCTAATTTTCACGAAATATGGTGAGTTTATCTAGTCAAAAAGCTTCAGAATTAGAATTTCTCAGTTCTTCAACCGGAAAATGATGCTTCATCATGATAGATAACATCTACTAACTTCCACCAGGGTACATAATTCCACCACCCTGAAAAGATATGTCCAAACAGATCTCCAACCCAATGCCCCCCAGTATAATACACTAGCTCCTGTATATCTAAACTGTGCATACTGAGGACTGCTATACTAGAGAGCTCTCAAACCCATAGTTTTTCAAAATGGCGGATTTATGTAACCCGGCATATTAATGTTAATGAGCTCCTACCATGATGGTAGGAATGTTATTCAGTTTACATATTGAAATGCCCCCCTCCCTCTAAAACAATATCTTGAGAAGAGCCCATAGTCTGACCTTCTTGACATCCTCCCTCCACTCAGTGTTGGTGTAGTTCTTGGTGATCTCGATTTGGAACAGGTCGTAGTCCTGCATGAAGGTGGCTAGTTTGGTGGCACTCTGACGACCACTGCCTCCAATACCTGTCATAAAATATGGTTATTATACATCTTATTCCTTTAAAGCACCTATAAAATGGCACTTGACATCTCCTATTCTATGAAAAAATGAATATTGTTCATATTTTAAGTGTGGGAAAGACAGATGTTACAACAACATGTTGTTCAGCACCATGGACAAGACCTGTAGAAATATCATGCCTACAAAATAAGACTTTTCCCTTTCATTGAAATACTTATACTTAATAAGTATTTCCTATAGCTACTGACTCATGAACCTGAGTTTTGGGTATTGTATAAATCTATGATTGGAGAGGTCTTCGTAAAAACCGACAGAACATTTTTATCTTCAATACAAAAAAAAAAAAATTTCACTGAAAATAAAATCTTGCCTAGAATCTCAACATCTACCTAATATGTATACATTAATATTCCATTTATGACTGTAACTACATCTATTTAGCAAAAGACAAATGTGGACCAATCATAATTCAAGGCGGGACGACTTACCGACGAGCAGGAGATGTCCGTTGTCCTGTTTGAGTACACGGCTGACACGAGAAATGTGCTCGCACGCAAACTTGAACAGTACCAGCGACATGGGCGCCTTACTTATCGTGTTGTACTCATCAAGGTACCTGGATAAAACAACATGTTCAATTACTGGTTTTACAAGTACAAAAACAAATTGTAGATCATGTATACTGTTTCAAACTCATAAAAGATATTTCCTTTTGTACAATAATATGTTCAATGCATTATTACCTCTGTGAAGAAGGTATTGTTTTGGGGGGCTCTGTTTTGTGTGGACAATTGTTTGGTGTACATGTAGCTGCTGTACCTTATTTGTGATGACATTTGGGGTGTTGTGATCTTAAAGATACACAGAATTTTGGGCCTCCTAGTGAATTTCTCTGGAACTGCAGTAGACTTTGGGTGTTTTCATATTCTTTATTTTGCACATGCTACGGTCTCAATTTTTGGCGTGCTAGATAGTTTTTGTGGCCAGGAAGAAGTTTTTAAATTTGTGTCCTCAAGCTATATTATTAGTTTACTTATAAGTTTGGATATGATAATTGAACTGCTGAGTGTACTTACGACTCCATGACAGCTTGTAGCTCAGGAATGCTGGGTACTTCATCATAAATCCTTGTGTCTGCATCTTGTACCATGTAGTCACCGAAGAACAGGCTCCTGTTAAAACAAAAATTGACATTCACAGATTCAAAAAAAGGTGATACAGTAAATGTGGCCTGCCAACCACCTGGCACAGTCAACCACCTACAGTTATAAGCCACATTAAAACAGTCCCATCTAATTTCACAGTTGACCCTCTGCTAACCAATCATCTTACTCAACCAGTAACTGGATATTTTTGCAGTTCCCATGGGGCGATCATACCCCAATTTTTATTTTACTGCATAGATTAAGCACCGATGGGGTTTCTGTAATGTAATTGTATTGTATCTGAAACATGTCCTGTTTATGCATCTATATTGTTAATACAATGTACCCGGATATATTATCGTATTGTATAAAAAAAATATTGTCACTACACCTATCTTAATGTTCTGAAAACCTTGTTTATAAGTTAAGGCAATTGCGAATAATTTTATGAAGCTAATAATGTATAATGTAGTCCCAGTTCAATTCAGTGCACACGTCGCGTGCACTGCGAAACTGTGATACTTTTTAATGATATGAAATAAACCAATCATCAATCAAAAACCAAAGTTGAAGCCAATTGCTACAAACACAGGGCAAAATCAGTGAAGGGGACGAGGGGGTGGGGGGGGGGGTCGTGGTCCAAACAACCCATTTGTCTGAAACAACTGCTCACCAACCATTTTTCCTCAGTCCCTTAAGTGGTTTTCGGCACCAGATTTGACTGTGCCATTAGAAATTACCTGACGTGTGTAAGATTTATCAAACTACAGAACAACTTTAGATGGATGTTTTTGACATGGTTACTCTCAGACTGCTGATCGACAACAAAGAAACAAACAAACCTGATGTTGTCGTCGATAAGATTGCCGCTGGGGGTCAGGTGGTTCAAGACCTTGTCCATGCTGGTTTTGAAGCATTCCTTTGTGGTCTCCTTCATGATGTTGAAGAACATTTGCCTGAAACATATTTGTAAGATAAGATATTAATATTTTTGTTTCAAACTGACAGTAGGTTTTCTATTAGATGCACAACAACGTCCCGGAGGTTGAAAAATAGTCTCTTTCATATAGCAATAATTTCTTGTTAGGAGGTCATCTGCATTTTTTGAGAGAAAAAACAACAACTGGATCTTTGACTTAGATTACTGAAGATATTAAAATATTTGCTGTATTTTCAAGTTTGTGCTTTTTGTGGTCGCTTTTCCACTGAAGACTTATCACACTTGCAAATATATGCCTGTTTTTCCATGGTACCCCTGGTATTTTCTCAACTGCCAACTCAAATATAGTACAAATTTTAATTTTTAATGTGCCATAAAAACTCAGTGCCTCGAAATTAAACGAGTGTAATATACCTGTCGTCCAAAAATACTTTCATCAGTGATGAGGGGGGATACAAACTTAGCCACGTTTGGGATTGTTTTCTCAACGCAAAGCTCAAGCTCTGAGGAAGATGTCTGATAGACATTGAAACGTAAGCAGATGACAGACATTACTAGTTGTGTAAAAGAAAAACTCTAATATCCTAGTACCTGTCGTCATCGTCAATCAGACGGTCGTAGAAGCACCGGTAGACTTCGTGGATCCAGAGACGAATAAGCTTGTCGCCTTCCTTCATGTTTGAGCTTGGAACGAGAAGAACGCCCTGAATCACGCGGGCAAAGTCACGCAGGTTGAACAGGTAGTGCGACTTGGAGGGGGTGGGGAGAAAGTTGGCAATGGCCTCCTTGTACACCGTCATGGTTGCCTGGACCAACATCTACGGGGAAAAATAAACTTTGTGAACATCTTTCTTCTATCTAATAATGAAACTTCTATCATAAAAACTTGCTTGTCTAAATACTGTAAAAGGAGAAATGGTCTTGGGGATTTGATTTTGCAGTTAGGAGAAAAGTGCAGAAGGGAGAAAAGTGGTTTTACATGCGTAAGTTCACAGTTGAAATAAGGGGTGGGCGGGCAAAAAACAGTTTAAACTAACATGTTTCTTTGTGACAAAAAAAAATGGAGGTAGTCAAAAATATGCATATCAAATTGAGCATAAGCGTTGCAAGCAAAGAAAGTCAGTTTTAAAATTCAGTACAACATCTTGAAACTGGTGTAAAGAGTAACAACACTCCTATTCACTGCAGCTCTGACACTCTTTGCCAGGTGGCGTAGGTGCACAACATATCCCTTTGTCCTCCTACCTTGCCCAGCCTCAAGAAGGTCCCATCAAAGCCCTTGCCAAAGTGCCAGTCCACGATGGAGTTGAAGATTTTGCTCATGGTGTTGTCGTCGAATGAGTCTATGGAGATGACATTGAGATGACGCATCATGCGGCCCGTGATGTGGTTCCTCCCACCGCCAGGGGGGCCCATACCGGAAACAAGCAGCTACAAAAAATACAACAAACTTGATGATTGATTTTGAATATACACATAAACTGACAATGACAATCAACTGACTTAAGCTTAAGTTTAGACCCACAAAAGATTGAAATTGGGCTCTAAAATTTGAAGTCATTATCGCAAATGTTTGATTACAAATGTTGATATTTGTTCCAACTGTAAAGTCAAATACTCCCAATTGCTAAAATTACCAACCGCAATCATATAAATCATTTACAGTACACGTCAGGCTTTAAGCTAGGATTTATAGACAAGGAGTCCAAAAATTGGGGGGGGGGGGGGGGATGCTGTGATGCGGGGGTTAGGTGTGATCTAGTCTTATCGTACTTTTAGCAGACAATCTTAAGCACTAAAAACTACTGGTTCCCTCTCTGTTTCCCGACGGGCTCTATGGATTAACAATTTCCTGGAAGCCTTGCATGTCAATCAGTTTTCATGCTGTCCCAGTGTCTGCTAGGACTAAAAAATCAACAGTAACACTGTAACACAGTAACATGTGTATGTAATTACCCGGGAAACAGGGGGTCCTCTGTGGGTCCAGTTGAAAAAGACGCATGGACGCATGCCTAGCTAAAAGCCTTGTACACATGAAGTTTTATATAGTAAAAATAATAATGTTGTTCCACTGACCACGTCCGTGAGCTCTATCTTGGTGTTTTCCTTGAGGTCGTACCAGTGGGAGTGGTCCTGCCACTGGCGCAGCAGCTCGATGGGTGGCTGGGCACCGTATTTCTCCTTGGCGGGCATGTTCAGGTCGTCCACGAACACGACACATTTCTTACCCATGGGAGGGCCTAGCACGCCCTTACGTCGTCTGTGTACATGAAAAAAAAGACCAATTTAGAGGATAATGTTTACAGTCAAAATGGTAAAAATTTAGCTTATCTTCAAATACTGTAAATGCAGAATTATTCGCGGTGGTTGCACGTTTGCGGTTTTCGTGGCAACCGTTTCACAGCGAACTTAAAACCACCACAAACATTTTTGTGCAATACTGTAGCAGTATGTAACAATAGCGCTGCCACAAACTTAAAACCACCGCGAACACTCCATTTTCGCCTCAGCGCGAAATGAAATCCATGTGAACTTAAATGTATTACAGTAAGTAACAATTATTACACTCTTTTAAGATATATTCACCTTACTAAATGTTAATGTTATGGTCTCATCAATCATAAACTGACATTATGTATTCCCAAACATTATGTATTCCAACAATCTGAAGAATATCATATTCCACATTTTGAAGATTTTTATTACATGCAGCATACCATGAAGTACTAGCCTCCAAATAAATTTTCATAGACCAAATTTGATTCAATTAAATAAATCCAATTTCATTACATTGAATTAGATCTTGGTTGGTTTTTCTGATGCTATAATACTACAAACAACGCAGTCCCCCATCTCACCAATTTAGTTGGAATTAGTTGGAATTATTATTAATCAGTTTATTATGTTTATAATTTATGGTAATCATTATGTTTGAGTTTCCTCATTTGTATTTACATTATGCTCAGTTTACTTAAGTTACCCATATTCGTAATTTATGATTACTTTGAGTTTCCTCATTTGTATTTATATTATGCTTCAGTATTTGTGTTTACATATATTATGCTCAGTTTATTTGAGTTACCTATATTCGTAATTTATGATTACTTCTGGTTTTTCGTCCACTACACCCAGCTTATGTTTTCACTTATGTCGACCTCTGACCTCCCTCGTTCATCTCTCGTTTACTTTTGATTTCACAACATTTGTTTTGTCGAATTCTTAGTTAACCAATTGTATAGTTTTCGTTTCATTTTATTTATTTGTATTGGGACTCCAGGAAGAATAGTGCATATTGTATATCACTAATGGAGATCTAAATAAAACAAACAAACAAACAAACCTGTCCAACTTAGAGAGCACAATATCCTGTGTCTGGTTGGCCGTTGTGCGGGCAGAAAAGTTGATGACATTGGGCAGATATCTGGAATCAAGCAGAAACAATTAAAAGACCTGAGTTGACAATGTCACATTGCTTTATATAACTAGATGTAAAAAGGTAAAGGTAGTCCCAAAACCTTTTTGAGGCCATAGGGACAGTGGGCTGTTATCCACTGTGTCTAGCTAGGGCACGGTATTGGAAGGCAGAGCCCATCCCTATCCTTCCTCCGCCTTATAACTCCCCAACCAAAGTCAGGTACCCATTTGGTGGCGTGAGGAACATCGTCCCAAAGACACATCATCTAGTCAGGAATACCAGGGATGGAACCCTTTACCTTTTGATTTCGTGTCTGCTAGCAGAGCCACATGACCATGCAATTCCACTTCATTTATGATAAACAATAAACCCTTAAACTAAAGTGCCCATCCTTATTAAAAACACTAATATCTCATTCGAAAAGTTTCCTGAGAAATAACATTCAAACCCACCTCTCTTTGGGCAGTTTGACCAGGTAGTTGTTGGTGATGGCGGACTTTCCCGTTCCCGTAGGTCCGACGAACAGGAGCGGTACGCTGTGGGGCAGGAACTGGTCCAGGAAGTACGTCTGTCGCGCCGTCTCCTCCGTCAAAATGATCAACTCTGTGACCTGTAGGTACAGATCAGCAGAATAAAATCTAATTAGATTAAATGCTCAGTAAATTAGGGGGAGGAAGCACCCATGATAGAAGAGCAAGCAGATGATTGAATCAGTAATCTATAGGGTTGATAATTGTGATAATAGATTAGAGTGACAAAAAAAAGATTTGAAATATACTTGCAATGAACAATCTTCTTCTAAGTAAATAATAAAACATGGGGGGGAACAAAAGCCACAGTGAAAGAGAAAATATCCACAGGCTGATCCAAAAGACTTCATCACACCCTCTTTTAGACTACATTTTGATGTTCAATCCTACGTTAACTTTGTGCATGAAATGCATTCAAAGCTTTTTGATCATTGAAAGTCTTCAATCTGATTTTATGGTCTAATTTTTGCAAACCATGAGCGTGTAAAGTTTCAAGTGCATTGGTGCCATTGACATTGGCAGTATGCTTAACCTTTAGCACAAGCAGCCATTTGGGACTCCATTCTCTATTGCTTACAGAGTTAGACAGCAGAGAGAAAGTTTAGGATATCAAGTTGACAAAGGTCTAGACAGACAAGCATTGGCCTCAGACAAAAACAAAACTTGGTACCTTTGCATCATTTGCGATACCGGTCTTGCTCTGGTCCACGTAGTCCATCCAGCCACTCCACGAACCACTGGACTGTTTCTTGAAGTAATAGTCGTACACGGTGCCTCGCTCGGGGAACAGGTTGCTCTGAAAAACAAATAAAAGTTCAAAACTTTAGAAATATTCAAAACATATATTATTAGTGACTGATGAAAGAAAACTTTGCCTTTGATGTTTTGGTCACATTTGCACCGGTGCCCATAGGGGGTGTAGCCCTATCTGGGCTCGAAAGCCACAAATTTGTCCTAGCGGACTGCCGAATACTGAGCGGTACCTCTGGGTGTCCTCACCATTAGCCAACGGCATCTTTTTATTACCGGGTCCCGGGTTGATTTTAACTCCGAGGCCGGACCGAGCCCGAAAATCTGGTATACTTTCAAATAACAGCATAAGATAAAGGAACATGGATACCAAGGTCATAGCAGGGGTGGGTTTTGAACCCCCAACCCTTGGATCATGCCCCTTGCAGCATCTCTCACCTTGCTCAGTTTGAAGCTCTTTGGTTTGGGATGGTCAGGATCCGTTCCTGCGATGATGTTCCTGAAGAAGACGTCAAACTTCTTCCGCCCGTCGCCCGTGATCGTTCCTCCAATGGACCAGATCAGGCAGAAGAGGAACAGGTTCTGCATCCACATCGTAATCTTTGAAAAAAAGAAAAGATCAACACAATTTATCACATATACTTCGTCGAGGTACTGGAGTGATAATCACTGAAAGGTTTGCTGTGCATATGGAAATTATACGATAATCATTACAGAGAACAATGATCTATTAACAATTATTTCCCTCTAAAGAATCTCATCCATAATGAACATGCTATACTAATAACTACCAAATTGAATGCATAATCCCCCTCACCAACCTGATCACTTTTAGACACATTATACTACTAACTACCAAGTAAGCGGTGGAAGCTCAGACTGAGGATGCAGGATCATGCTTTCTCATTAGCTATTAGTGCAAATGAATGTAGCTTTGCTACGGCTGGCATATTTTTTGCCAAGCACACTGAAAGGTTCCGGGTTTGATACTTGCACTCTTCTCGATAAGTGTGTTGGGTTCTTTTACATGCAGAGGTTTGACGCCCTAAAGCTCCCTCTTACACAGGGCCGTTGGCTTTACATCCCCCTCAGATAAGATGATGCAACTCTTTTCCAGTCGTGTCCAGGCCCGGGCGCAATCTTGGGCCACTGGCTCCACGGAATTTGAACCAGATGTGGTGAGTGGCAGAGTGCACAAACCACTGACCCACATGGACACTACATTGTAGCGTCCCCCTCATCAAACTGATCCATAATCAACATTCTATACTACTAACTACAAAACGAATGCAACATTACCTGTTGGTCTGTCATCTTGTCCCAGCCATCTGACCCGGAGTTTGCGATCTCGTCGATCAGACACGTGTAGAGCCGCAGCATCGACATGACCAGGGGACCCGCCGCGGAGTTCACGAAGAACTTGCACTCATGGAAGATGTAGTCTAAGAATTCAAATTCAACAGTTACTTCATTAAGACAGAAGGAACAAGTTCACATACATTGGGGCCTAAAATCAATCTTCACCTTCATGTTCCCAACACCTATCCACATACCAAATATCATAATCCATCCAGAGGTTCTTGAAGTTGAGTTATGCTGACTGCAAAATCCGGATACACACAAAAAAACACACTGACACACAAAAAGACATGCCCAAAACTATAATAATACCTCAATTTTTCATGTCAGTAACAACATGCCTGAACAAACAAGAGTTTGGAGACCTCATATCTATTTTTGTGTCTTACTTAGATTTAGAAGTCTTACACTTATAAAACAAGACTCACCAAGACAAGGGTCAATCAGCCACTCGAACAGGTCATTAAGGAGATCCCTGTGCTCCTTGTTCATCGTCTCAGGCAGGTTGTTGAAGTAGGAATCTTTGTAGGGTTGCCAGCCTAGCTGGTGAGGCTCGAAATAGATCATGCCACACCTACATGTAAATGTACAAGAGAGAAGTGAGATACTCCGTTGGAACAAATGGCTTTAGCTTACAGGTACATGTCAATGAAATGACATCAGTGTGGCATAACGGTTAGAGCGTTGGGCTCAGAACAAATAGGTTCCGGGTTTGATACTTGCTATGCCCCAACATTTTGCCCTTGCGAAAGGCACTTAATACGTTATTCCTACTATGACGGAGGAGTAACGCACACTGACCCTCTTCGGCTAATCTGTCCAAAAGTGTGCCAAAAACAAACATGAACTTGGTGCGCCAATTTGCCAACATCTGCACATTTGCCACCTTGAAGAGCCAAAATATTTTTTTTTTGAATGAAATTTAAAAATGTGACCTATGACCTGACCTGCTGACTGTGGCAGGAGAGGCGACCTCCAGGTCTTCAGGTTCAAAGATCAAACTCATCTGGCTGCTCATCTGGATGATCTCTCCGCTCATCAAACACAGCTGGAACAAACAAACAAACAAAATAGTAAACAACTACATTTAAACATTTAAATCATAATTGTCACACCAACTAGTCAGATACATAGACAATGGATGATCTAGATTAGATTTCCCTTACCTTACTTTAAACCTGCTTGTTGGTATAAAACATACATTATGATAATGCTGTGTTCATACTATTTATTTATTATTTCTTTATTTCAGGCTCTCACTGGCCCATATGACATAGGGACAAACAAGAAAAACAAAGATTATATACAACATTTTGAGACAAACTAACAATATTATGGCTATGTGTAGAGGCGGCTCCATAGGTTGGTGAAAAATGAGTTCTTGTAAAAAGAGTCGGACCTAAGTACGGACTGTATAATGGCATTACTAGAATTGAAAATCCTATGTACAAAGGATACATGTTGTATGATATGCTTTCTAGGATACACATTCAATTTTTCTTTAATTTGTCTTTACCTTTGGCAAGAAGGTTATGTTCTTCCTAATGTTTTCATATGTTGAAATTCTGAATATCTTGAACTGCAGTTAGGGCACGTTCACACTTGTGCATATATTCAAGTGCGTACAATGTATGAGTTGCATATTAAAATTTTTTAGGTTTGAGGTAAAGTTTGTGGCTGAAGAAGTCAGATTTTCGGTTCCATAACTAGGCTGCACAACGGTGGGTCAAAGTAGAAAAAAGTTCTTCTACGCAAACTTTACCTAAACTAAAAAATGTTAATACGTAACTCATACGGGCTTGAATATACATGTACACACAAGTATGAACAAGTCCTAAGAGACCATTAGTAGTATTGAGTCACAGTGTACAGAATAAAAAGACTCTGTCTGTCACCTTCATCAGGGCAATTCTGACTGGTTCAGATTTCACTGCAGCACAAGTGTTGCAGAGGTCACAGTGTACAGTTTTGAATATGTGTCGTACCTTTTTGTTGTCGTCCAGTACGGTGTTCATGTTTTCGATCCACACGGCGTCTACGGGACCGTCGAACAAGATCCACTGTCGGTCCTCCAACGTAGAGGAAGCTTGTTCACGGAACGACACGGCAAGCACGCCTGCCGAACAACAGCGAAGTACGCAACAAATTAGTCAGAAAAATGTGTTTAGACAATTCAACCTCCAGATCTCCAAGCTGAAATAGCCTTTTGAAATCAAATTTGTACTGGTTACAGGGTTAGGCAGCAGTAAGAAGGTTAAGGAAAACAAGATGGACAAGACAAAGGGACTAGTGAAAATGACAACACAATGCAACATGGACAAAAAGTTTCAACAAGACAAAACAAAAACAATCCTACAGCATCTACAACTAAAAGCATGTTTTGTCTGAAATTTCAATTTGTCTTGAGATTCAACCTTATCGAAGGTGTCATTGTACAATATCTCTAGTTAAGACGCAGGAAACGTCAAGCAAAAGAACAGCAATAGAAGGTGAAAACGATGTAAAACTGCGACTGACCGTCACTCCACTCGTGCGAGACGGGGTCAAAACATCCGTACAGCTGACCCATGGTGATGGCCTTGGGGTTGATGATCTTGTACAAGACATTGTTCTCGTTCATCAGTCCGGCCGCGGCCAGGTCCGACAGCGCTCCCGCCAGGACTTTGTAGGCCATGGTCTTCCCACCCATCGGGTCACCCACGATCATGAAGCCGTGGCGGACAAGCATCATCTCGTAAACCTGACGGCGTATCGATTTAAAGCAAATATTAGTTAGGCATTCCGTTTTTAGACTTCACATAATGTTTTTCGCTTTGTCTTAAAGTTATTTCTAACCAAATGTTTTATCATGTTCCTGACAAGTTATTATTTGACAATATAAAAAAACATTGCATACAATGAACTACAAGCTGAAAGATGATTTTATCATCTTAATGATACTACTTGTTAAAACAAGATTAGTTAACTTGGCTAAAAAAAACTTCATTTTCCCCATTGTCAAGGAAAGCTATTCTTTTAGTTTTATTGTGTCGGTCTGAACTGAGAACATATCATGAAAATCATAGTTTTTACATGCTTCGTAAAAATTATGTAACAAACTAAGCAGCTATAAATTATTTGAGGCAAACAAAAAATTGTTCATGTCTATGGTGCTGAAATAACAGTTGGGCTTTCCAATGGATTGTACAACTTGTAAATACTGTTAATCTTGAAATATTTGCAGTGGTTCAATTTTTGCGTTCCTTCATTCATTACTACTGGACTACGGCATTATTTCAACCGAGAATTGAGGACAATGCCAAAATGTCATTCCCCTACTATCGTGAAATTTAGTTCCTGCAAAAATAACTGAATTTATAGTAGATCGGACCGCTACAGACCTGCGTGATTTTCTCGATGTGCCACTGATTGGTCTGCAGGTTTCTCTTCTTCATGTTGTCCTTCACAGCCTCCAGGAACTGTTCGTAGTCCGGCTCAGGCAGGACCACGCCCGGGAACAGGTCAGAGATGATGCCTCTGAACAGTGGGATGTCCTTGAAAAGGGGTGGGAGGGGGGTGAAGGTCATCATTGGTGTTTATAAAGAACATCATGTACTGTGTGCCATAGGACTTAAAGGAACAGGTCAGAGATGATTCCTCTGAACAGGGGATGTCCTTGAAAAGAAGTGGGAGGGGGTTGAAGGTCATCAATAGTATTTGTACAAAACATCATGTACTCTGTGCCATAGGACTTACAATGTACATCCAAGTACACAAAAGAAATCAAAGATCTCATACTCCGTAAAATATTTCTAATTTTCGTGAATTTCTTTTTTTATTCATTAGGATGTTGCGCAGTTCTCTTTGATTCTGTTAAATACATTTCCCCCATTGGCTCTCTTAAGGCAACAGACATGCATCTAGCTGGAAATTGACAGGAAACTTTATTCTTCGACCTTTCTGAAACCTTTGACCTAACTTCCTGTCAGTGTCCCTGAGGTGACTAGCATGTGGAAATCAGCCACTCTACTGCATTTAAATGACTATGGAGACAAAAGCAAACAAACAAACAGACACACCAAAAACGAACCTTTGTACACTGAAGTAATTAACATAAAAAAACAACTTACTTGAGCGAGAAACTTGGCCAGGTTGACATCCAGGATGGCTCGGAGGAGCAGCACTCTCTCGTCCTCTTCAGGATACTTCAGCTTCAGGTTACCGGCCGCTGTCAGAACGGACTTGACAGCACGCATGCCGTAGTCGTAATGGTGCTGCGAGGACAGCTGCTCCGAGCACAGGCGGTAGGTGGCCACGATCTTGATGGCGAGGCTGCGCAAAGGGAAATAAATGAAAGAAAAGTTTATTGCAAATTCCTGCCCGTAGGCTAATTGCAAGTAGATGTACATGAACATGTAACACAAATTATAGTAAATCTGGGACAGCAGGTGAGCATTGCTTGATACTGTAAACGCAGAAATGTTTGTGGGGATTTAATTTTGTGGTAAGGAGAAAATGGGGTGTTTGCGGTGGTTTTGAGTTCGCGGTAAAGAGTTCACCATGAAAATAAAACCACTGCGAACATTTCTGCATGTATGTAAGACGTCATTTACCCCTCACTATTTCTTAATATGAGACTTTACTGTACATGTAAGTATATGCAGGTTAAAAGCTAATTTCCTGCTCACATCTTTTGGTCTGTAGGGGCAGTGCCAATCTCCATTTCCATAGCCCTTGGGCCCACAGGGCCACTACAGCAGGGACTAGTCTACTGGTAGTGGTGTTCAACTTTCATACTATTTTTCATAAGTACCAAGCACTATACACAATGAACAAGCAGAGAAAGCAGTATTTACAACAAATCTTTGCTATGATCTAGCCTGGACCCCTGACCTTTCAAATGAAATGCTAGGCCATTGCACCAGTAAGTGCATGGGGTTAAGTTTTAGGTCTACAAATCTTTGTACCTTCTCGCATCCTGAAATCCCATGGAGTACAGAGAGATCTCTCCGATCATGGCATAGTCCGGTACCATCATAGCCACAGTTCTGAACAACACCTGCAGGGAACATTGGGAAGGAGAATTCTATATGAATTTCAAAGCAGTTACGAGGAAAGGCAAATCTTAGCTACTGAATAAAAAGAGACAAAGATACTAATCAGTAAGGATTGTGTATGACTGTTGGGGGATTTTTGAAGATTAAAGGAATTTAACAGAAAGGGTTTCTCAAAAAATCTAAATGGAACCGTTACAACAACAGAAAAAACACACACTTTTACACATCCTTCTTTTGTGGCCCTTCCATAGCTATCAACTACCAAGGAATATTGTCAAATAATTAACTGTTATGTACTAAGAACAATAAGCTGGTTCACAGTTTGAACTACCTATGTACAATATGTTGTATTGTGGGCTTAATGTGTTAAAATTGAAGGCTCCTGAGACATAAACAAAACATGTTAAAACATATACCAAGCATCGCCTTGACAAAAACAGTTTACAATTAAGTTAAAGGACTTAACCTTTGTCATCGAGCATGCACAGGTTAAATTGTGAACCAGCTTATTATGGGCAGGTTTATCTGGTATTTTACAAGTTGACATCTGACCTTGAGGTTGTCCGGCAGCTCCTGTCGCCCGGCGTACCCGGGGTTCATGGTGATGAAGATGGTACAGGTCGGGTCCAGCTCCAAGTCTGTCCCCTCAAACAAGAACCTCTTCAAACCCATGGAGATGGCAGTTTGGATACTGAAATGATTAAGTTAAACATATATTGTGTGACACTCTCTAAGTATACGATTATGGAAACCAAAAGATCAATTTTCAATGCAAAGGCAGCCACTTTACTCAGCCTTTTGCTGAAACTCAAGAAATTTGATGGCTTTTTCTTAAACTAAATAACCAAAGATATCAATTTAAAAAGCAATTTCAACCATTTTTTGTAAAATCAAAGGCAATTTCAGCCATATAAAAATTCAAGAATTCAAGATGGCTTTTTTCAGCACTTTTAGATCAAGTTTCAAAGCAATTGCAACAATTTTTCGAGTTAAAATCAATTACAGACATTTGTCAAAACTAAAAAAGATGACTTTCCTTGAAACGAATGACTCATTCTCCTTTTTCCCGAACAGTTTGGTCTATCATTATAAAATCAAGCCAATGAAAAACACAAGACAATACCTGTGGATTTGCTGAGCGATCACAGACAGCACTTCCAGCTCAATACGGTTGAATTCGTCAAAGCAAGCCCAGGCTCCCGCTTGGGCCAGGCCCTTGAAGAATTTCCCCATGGCCTTGAAGTCCAGACCGTCCGAGCAGTTGAACACCACGCACTGGGGAGAAAGAAAGGGAACAATCAGTCAATGGTCATTGTAGTCGTAATGTTGAATGCCTTTCTGCACTCAGTCAAACAGTGGCTTGTTTGGGATTTCTAAAACCACTGTAATTCACGATTTTTTAACAGTAACTTAATTTTAGCTACTTTGACGGTCACTAGTCAATCGCTAAAATTTCATCATCGCAAATATTTCATAACTAACATTTGAGACAGTGATGTTTGTTCCCACCGTTAGAATTAAATGCCGTGAACTACTCCTTTTCCCCCCAACTGCTAAAATTCCCAAGCGCAACATTAAATGGATTTACAGTATTATTGTCATGCAACCGCAAGTTATTGGGTAGGTCATCCATGCTTCCAAAATCTTGCAAAGGTATCCCAAACTAGCACCACATGTCCTGACCTGTTTGGCAATGGCTTTGGCCAGATCTTTGCTGGTTTCAGTCTTCCCAGTTCCAGCGGGTCCCTCGGGAGCACCGCCCAAGTTCAACTTCATCGCACCCATCAGTGTCCTAAGAATAAATGAAAATAAAAGCAATGCTCAAAACGAAAATATGTTGCTGACATTTTTGTCAGCTGTACATTAAGGAGGATAGACATCATGTACTATAACAAATGGTTCTCTCCTTGGTGCTGAATGTGCAGTCTGCAGAACACTTTAAAGAATGATTCTCTCCTTGGTGCTGAATTCATAGTCTGCAGAACACTGTAAAGAATTATTATGTCCTTGGTGCTGAACATGCACTCTGCAGAACACTATAAAGAATGGTTCTGTCCCTGGGTGCTGAATGTGTAGTCTGCAGAACTTGAAATAATGGTATACTCATAGGTTCTGAATGCATAGTCTGCAGAACACATGAAAGAATGGTTCTCTCCTTGGTGCTGAATGTATAGTCTGCAGAACACTATAAAGAATGGTTCTCTCCTTGGTGCTGAATGTGTACTCTGCAGAACACTATAAAGAATGGTTCTTTCCTTGGTGCTGAATGTGTAGTCTGCAGAACACTTTACAAAATGGTTCTCTCCTTGGTGCTGAATGTGTAGTCTGCAGAACACTATAAAGAATGGTTCTCTCCTAGGTGCTGAATGCATGGTCTGCAGAACACTTGAAAGAATGGTTCTCTCCTTGGTGCTGAATGTATAGTCTGAAGAACACTATAATGAATGGCTCTCTCCTTGGTGCTGAATGCATAGTTTGAAAGATTTTAACAAAAATGTCCCTGCAGTTGCAAACCTCACCTGTAGCATCTGTCAGTGAGTGGCGTGATGACCAGACGTCCGGTGTTGCCGAGATACTCGTACCCGTACCCCAGCTCCGTGGTGATCATGTGCACCTGCGCGTCCTTGCCATCAAAGTAGTACCGCAGCTGGCTGATCCAATCAAAGGCATTGGTGTCGCTGATCTTGTCGTGTGCCAACTTCTCCACGACATCTCGTGCTGAAGGGAGTAATAGCATTGATTAACTATGGTCAATCCATTGATAACCTTGATGATGATGAAGAATCCATTGATACTTGTAACATCCAATGGCTGTTAGTTGAAGCTTTTTGTCTTTCATAATTTATCCTGTCAAAATAGCTTCTTTGTAGCTATGAAATGGATCTAACTGTAATCTACAGTAAAACATGTGTGGCACTTTGGATTGCTAAATTTTGATCATAACTTAATTTGAAACTGTTTTGCAAACAATGTCACCAAAAGAAAGAACAATTAGAAAATGTCCGTAAAGGGTAAAACTGCGTGGATTACGATGCCTAATGCCTTACCGTGGACGTCAATTACGACCAGGGCACCCAGCGTGAAACGAGCTCCTATCTCCAGCTTGCCTCGCACAAGCGCAACAATTTCGTCAATCTGTTTGTTGCTGATCTCCAAGTATTTCTGCACAAAAAAAAACAACAGTTTAAAGTCAAAACATCAAAATGTACATGTCTGACATAAAATGGTGACTAGAATGGCAGCTAGAAGGGGCGGGTGCCAATATGGAACATGCACACAACGCACTGGTACCCAACCTAGACACTAGTACGACCTTTCAGTTAGTTTACAAGAAATTTTAAATTCAGTTTCAGTTATTGGTCAATCCAGACAGCAAGCATGTCTAGGCGATATCCCTACAGACTTTCTTTATAAATTTGATAGATCTATAATGCTAAAGACACTTCTAGAAACATTTATTTAAGAAGACTGAGATCTTAAGACATTGTTCACCTTGAGTCCACCCTCCTCCTGGATGGCAGCGGTCACTTCGGCTGTCCAGTATATGGACGAGGTACAGATGACCGTTTGTCCTGGCCAGTCCAGTACCCACTTCTTCCTCGGAACCTGTGAAAATAGGTAAAAAGTAGCACATTTAGTTCTAAATTTCTTGAAAATACTTTTCCACAAGTGCTTTTCATGCTCCAACTTCAGTTAGCAACTTTGATTTCACCTAGTAATTCTGTTTTAATAATAGGTTTATTTCAATTGCACAGCTAAACACAGATGAGTCAATCAATCAATCAATCAATCAATCAATCAATCAATCAATCAACTAATCCACACGGCTTGCAAGCCCTAGCTTTCTTTGGCGAACAAGGTCATGTGTCAACAGATTGAAATAGTAATCACACAAGACTGCAAATTTTTTTTAAAAGCTGTACGTGTATATTTGAATTTGTATTGTATTTATATCTATTGACAATGAAAAAAAGTCATCACACTGGGTCAGCCAAGGCGGCTGACCCACAAAAATACATATAAACACACAACTTGAAATACATTGAAACAAAGAGTTTCATTGTACATAAGAAGACAGACAGACTTACCTCCTTGTATGAGATGTAGCTGTCTGCGATGACCTTACGCACACTGCTGATCATAGTCTCCTCAACCTGTAGCAGCCATTTCTCCACCATGCCCTAAAGAGTCAAGTACAAGGTGCAAATGTCTCACAAACAACAGCTCACAATTCCATGGCAAACCGGTCCCAAGACGCTTTCTTTTTCTTTCTGCCAATATGTTTGTTTCTTCAGCTACTTTAACCTCCAGGACACTGAAGTAGCCGTTTGGCACCCCATTCTATATTAGGTACAGACTTAGGCAGCAGGGAGAAGGTTAAAGAGTGTGTTTGTTAAATGAAGCAATATTGTTTTTATTATTCTCTTCAAGCACTTTTAAGAGTTGAAAAAGTAGGCTGGAATTCTTTTTTGTCCAGTGTGTAAGAAATTATATTATATTTATTACATGTAAATTAACTATTCAATTATCTATTTAGACAAGTTCTTTTCTGGGAAAAAATCCAAGCAAAAATTAATCTTCTCCCTATACTGCCTAACACCATATAACCAATACAAATTTGCTGACTAATGTCTAATTTAGGGCCTATTCACACTTGTGTGTATATTGAAATCCGTATGAGTTACGTATTAACAATTTTTGGTCTAGGTAAGGTTTGCGAGGAAGAAGTTGTTTCTACTTTGACCCACTGTTGTGCAGCCTGGTTATCGAACTGAAAAATGACTTCTTTGGCCACAAACTTAATCGAAACCCACAAAAAAATTTTAATATGCAACTCATACAGACTTGAATATTTGCACAAGTGTGAATGGGCCCTTAGCAGGCTAAAGGTTAACTACTAAATGACCAACACAAAACCCTTGATTCAGCATGTGAGGTCATTAGGCAGCTGAAGTTTATAGGACATGTACTGCGCATGCCTGAGAACGAGCCTGTCAACCT
This sequence comes from Branchiostoma lanceolatum, assembly GCF_035083965.1. Lineage (NCBI taxonomy): Eukaryota > Metazoa > Chordata > Leptocardii > Amphioxiformes > Branchiostomatidae > Branchiostoma > Branchiostoma lanceolatum. The sequence goes on from NC_089729.1 coordinate 14,578,035, forward strand.
GTACGCACTGTACACTCCGTCACACTGCAGACGCAGGCGAGGACGTCAACCTACAACCTACCTGCAGTAGTGTACATACAACAACTCCTGGGTGACAACAGCGGTCTACTTTTACCTGGACAAGTCGCAAATTTTGCTGCTGACTGAAAGAACTGGAAACTTACAGTCGCCTGCGTAGCAGCCGACTAATGATGATGATGATGACTAAAGCCCTACCTTTGCTTGAGCGGGGACGATCCTCTTGGTGAATGGAACAATCTCCTTCTCGGAGCTGATCATGCCTGTGATGACCTGGTCCTCTGTGAACTCCAGTTTAGCGATGCCCTCAAAACACTTCTTAAGGTGGGGCTGCACGCGCATGGGGTCCTTTGTCTCCGACAGGATCTCAAGAAGCTCATCGTTAGACAGGAAGAAGAACCTAGAATACAAGATAACGCAAAATGTGTAAAATAACAACCTTTTAGAAAGTATAGGTCATATTGCATTTTGATATAAATTTTTGCTATTTTCTTGATTGTTGTTTATAAACTTAAGTTCAATTACATTGTATACTATAAGGTAAAATTACTAATCAAGTTAGACTCTGTATTTGAAAGTAACTTCCATCATTTTGAACTGTATTAGTCATTTATTTTTGAGGGGATTTGATTCTATTGTAGGAGGGGAAAGGCAGTTTGGCAGTGTTTTAAGTTCGCGGTCAAAACAATACAAACAGCATAGTAAGTGCAACAACAATTCAATTTCATGTATTTGTAGTGTCATGATTTGATGATGCCTCACCACCAGGAAAATGAGACCACCGCTAACATTTCAAGATTCACAGTTACTGACAGTAATGAACTTTGTTGAAACAAGCATTGGCAAATATTTTAACTTTGAACAAAATTACATCCCCACTAGGAATCCAATGTAAATTTGTGCTAGTAAGAAAATGGAATGTTGCAGTGGTTTTTAGTTTGTGGCTGAAAACATGGGTAGGCAGGCAGAAGGCAGAACAAGCATTCTTGCAGTGGTTTTAATTTTGCACTGAAGACCTTGCCTTAACATTGAACCACCGCCAAAATTTCAACATTTACAGTAGATTTGCCTTGCGTACCTGGGGAAATAAAGCCTCTTCTTCTCCAGGTAGTCGTTCAGACCCTTCTGGATCTCTTCTAGAAGCACGTTGGACTCGCGCAGTCGGCCCAACATGTTAGGCTGCGCCGTGGCAACCAGCACGTGTGTGTCCTTCACCGCCTCCGTCATGATGTCACGCCAATAGCTGTAGAAATTTTGAAGATGTTAGCAACAGGAAAAATTGAGTCGTGACTTCAAATTCCGGCTGTTGTCACATGCTCGACTTGCATGATACTTAGGGCAGGATGTTAAGCCGTAGTTCACTGTTTGTTGTACTTGTCGAAAACAGCTATAATTGGAATTTCAATGAAGCTGTAAATATTTTGGTAATGGTACACATAGTCTGTCTTCTCTGTCATGACCAGTGGAAGAGTAGCTCAACTGTTCATTTCATTAACATATTGATTAAAAAAATTGGATTTAAAACCTGGTATCCAGTTTAAGACTCCATTTTAGAACCAGGTAACTCAAGTTTGTCCTTTAGTCACTGACAAAAGACAACGGACGCTATCTGAAATGTCTGACAGTTTCCAAATTTTATCTAGTTGCTTGTCCATGAGTAACCTTTACCTTGAATAACTGTTCATTTAATCCATTGAGATAAACCGGTTTGAGATCACTTTCACTTTCGTGCTCACCTGTCCACGATGCCGAACTTGCGGCCCTCCTCGGGCATCTGTGCGTTGATGTCGGGAGAGCTGAAGATGGGCTCGAGGTACAGCCATGTGGCCTGACATTTCAACCATGCATCAAGGATGTCCTGGACCAGGACCAGTTTCTCCTCCCAGTCCTGTCACCATGGCAACCAAGCTCATTAACATAAATGGGTTATCATGTATGCAAATTTATGCTATTCAAATTTTTGTTGTAAGAGCAAATACAGTGACTATACTGTTGTATTTTTTTTTATTCCAAAACACTTGCAATTTGTTTGTATTGCTAAATGTACAGAATATTTTATGTCAAGTGTACTGATTTATAACGATATATATTTTCAAACAATATGAGATGCTGGATACCTTACTTGTGAAATCATTTCACAAAAATAAACAATCACATTATAAGAAAAACATGTAATTGGCATAAAGCAACACTAGGCTGAAGCTTGAGAAATTTGCATAATCTACACACTCAGAGGAATGGAAGAAGACTGATGTAAACAGAAGATTTGTAGACCAGGGTACAAATACAGATGCAAAAGTTGGGGTAATTGAGCAGGGGAAAAAATGATCAATGGATAGTTAGAAAATCAGCATATTGGAAATGATTGAATCAGGAATCTGCAGTACCAGCTGAATCAGGTAGGTGAGTCAAAGGATGAGGCTAAGCAGCATGCCGGAAGATCACACTCTCTGTGGAGGGGGGAGGACGTTCACCAACTGTCCTGTAGACCAAGCTCTGGTTTGCGCACATAGAGCCACCAATATGTATACAGTACCTTAATGTCCACACCTTTGTGTTTTGGTCTAAATCTTGTTTTTATAATGTTTAACCTCTATATAACTGTCTTCACCAGCAAGCATATTAAGGTGGAAAATTCTATTATTCTAAATTTATATGACTCTATGGGTCCTCATTTTTGGGGTTGTTAGTGAGCTTTCACCTAAAAGAAAACTTAGCTTTAATTTGTATTATCAATATATAGCCCACCAAACATGTGGCAAGCCATTAGGAATCTCTTTGTTTAATTGTGAACTTTTACGTAAAATCATACATAACTTTTGTGTTAACACCAAAGTGTCATAGTTTAGCTTGCGATTTTCTTACCCCAAAAGCATGCTAGCTCACCAACCAACACATTTTTTTTACTTAAAGAACAAAAACAAGACATCTAAAACCACCGCCACCATTTCAGTATAGTAACAGTAACTGCTAAACCTTCTCCCTGCTGCTTAACTCTGTAACCAATAAGGAATTGGGTACCAAATGGCTACTTCAGTGTGTCAAAGGTTAAACAATTACTACCAGTGTGAGACCTACACCCAGAGCTTGGTCATGTGACAATGGCCCAGTCCCCCCCTCCCAACTAAAAGTCTACCACCCCACCTTAATCTCATTTTCAAACGGCTTGATAAAGGGAGAGCCGCGCATGGTCTGAGTTTTGAGGATGTGGTCGTCCAGAAGGACTTGAATTTCATCAATAGACGACAAAATGGAAATTCCCTGTGTGTTAAAAAAAGACAAGACATAACATGAATCGGACATATTAAGACATCACAAATTATCTCCTTAGCATGACTTTGTTCAGAGGGAAAAAATATATCATTTTGCATTTTTCATGGTTTCATTAACAGACTCCTGGTGTTATTTTGAATGGGTACCATCATGGTCATGTGACAAATAGTGACCAATGGCACTTTCCTACGGGATCACATGATCATGGTCATAAGACAAGTGACCAATAGCACTTTCCGAAGGAATCACATGATCATGGTCATGTGACAAGCTGGTCAATAACAGCTTACCATGGGGTCACATGATTATGTGACAAGCTGGACAATAGAATCCTTTTTTTGCATTTGAACTAAATTTAAAAGGAAAACGAAGACATCTTGTGAAAGTTTCAGATGATAATATCACAACTGTAATTTTTTTCCCCCATTTTTTACAAACCTTCCGAAGGAAGTCATGCCAAGAACCGTTGACCTTTGTGTACATGAACCTGACCTGCATTTCTTGTGCGAATGGTTTGACATAGGGAGAGCCTCGCATTGTCTGAGCCTTGATTAACTGGTCATCCAGTAAAGACTGGACACTATCAATTTCTGCCACTATATCCACTCCCTATTGTAACGGGGGAAAGAAGGTGAAAGAAAACACATGACAGAAAAGTCAAGTCTAAACTTAGTGTAACAATTGTTTCTTTCTTAACACACAAAACAAATCAAAATCTTAAAGTCTAAGGTAATGAAGATAGCAATTAGAAAGCATCAATAAGGAACTGACACAGTGTGTTTTTAGGTTAACTACGAGTGACAAGATGCTTCTTACCATAACATATCTTTCCATAGTTACTCCATACTACCTATCATAAATCTACCTTGAAGTTTCTAAAGTGTTATCCTATAGCTATAGAGTCCCACCATGTAATAACTTGACGTGTACATAATGACCGTGCTTCTCAATAAGCTACTTCATGTTTTGAACTGCACATGCGCAGAGTGATGGATTGTGGGTAATATGTCAAAGTTGAAGGTCCTGACCATCCATGACATATTGCCAGGGGCTATCAACTTTGAACTATCACCTATGTGACACACTGCACATGTGTAGATCAAATTGTGAACTGGCCTATAGCAAAGATCCAAAGCAACAGTGCCCCCCTCCCCCATGTAACACCCCCTTGCACTCACAGTGTCCCTGTAGGCTACAAACTCAAACAACATCTCAGCCCATTCTGTCTTCATCTTCTCCATGGCTTTCTCCAAGGAATACTCCTTACTGGCCGCTGCACCAATCTCTTCCAGTCTTGAAGAAAAATACAAAAATATTCATAATCTTCAGAGTGTCAAGAAAAATTTGAAGTAGTAGTCAGATTAGGTGCATGTATTGATGTAATAAATCATCTGGCAATCAATACATGCACTGAAATATTCAGGGTCAGAGTCTGACCTAATGTTATAAGACTAGTCTACATATAGTTCAACTTAGTTGCTCAACTTGCAATTCCAATTTTAAAAAAAGCTTTCTGGATTATCAGTACAATTCTATCAGGGTTTGTTCTTACTAACAGATATAAAAAGAAAAGAATATTCTATTCGATATTCCTGTTCACCTCTCATATTGTAATTATGAATTCTTACATTCTATTAGTATGATTCTTATTGCCCTGCTCTCACCCCTCAACAATTACATTGTATAACCTCGAATTTGGATTGGTTTTTCGGTAGCATTTTCTACCTTTGCCATACCCATGCAATTACAGTACAAACTATCAAAACACACACATTCTTCTGTCAATAATATGATAACAGGAATTAGTGCTGATAGTCTTACTTGTCCATGAACTTGTTCAGTCCATATTCCAGCATCTGGAACAGGGAAGTCTCTGGCTCTGGCTTCAGGTCAAACCCGACAATGTCACTCATCTGCAGACAAAGCAGGAAATCAAAGACATTATTGGGAGTGATCTCAAACATTCAGACTTTTCAAAAACCTGCATAACTCCGTAACTAACAGGAAATTGGGTGCCAAACGGCTACTTCAGAGAGCAAACATTTTTAAACAAAAGTAATTTTTGTGTCAATCAGTCTTTGCAAAAAGAATTTAAAAGTAAGTTGTTGATTCTAAACTGTCAAAATTGTGTATTTCCAACACCTGCTTAACAAAAGTGATTTTGCTCAAAATACTACAATGTGGAATGTTTGCGGAGATTTAATTTCGTGGTAGGGACAAAATTGAGTTCTTGCAGTGGTTTTAAATTCACCATTGAAACTGCCATGCAGGGTTTAACAGTCAAAGAGGAAATATTTGTGATGGTTTTAAGTTAAGAGGTCAACTTAAAAAAAAAAAAAGAACATAAATTTCGATGATAAAATCACCACAAAGATTTCTCCTTTTATTGTTAGCTGTTCAAACTTTTGTTTGCTTGTTTGTTTGTTTGTTTGTTTTGTGACAGCCCCTTACCTGTTCCCAGTGCCTGTCTCTGATGCCGGGGTTGCAGATGGTCTGTAGGATCGGCATGTGTTGCTTGAACTTGTCGATCTTGGACTTGACGCTCTCTGCGATTCTGCGCGGCCCCGCAACGTCGCTGAACTGCTTGGTGAGTTTGTACATGGTGCGCCACATGTTTCCGATCTCTTCTTCCAGTTCTTCAGCGTTCAAGTCACCAAAGGGACCTATCAAGGTGAGAGGAATAAAATATTATTTCATCCATCTAACTGTGTCGTGGTGTAATGGCAGGGTTTGGCCCAGAACCCAGAGATCCTGGGTTCGAATCCAGGCTGACTTGTCCCATTGACACTGTGCCCTTGGGAAAGGCACTTAAAATAATTTTCCTCACTTCACTCAGGTGAAAATGAGTACCTAGCTTCGGTTAGAGACATCCCCTGGATAGGATGGTAGATGGAGTTACAATGTTTGAGAAGAGCCACACCTCAAGCATGTCCACCACACTTCTCGAAAAGCGTGGGGGTCCTTCCCAGTGTGAGTGGCTTAGATAAATCTGTCCGGATATGCAGCTTGTACTCTTCAGTACGAACCTGGTGTGTTACACCATGAGGCAGTTAATGACCGGATATGCAATACAAACAATATGTGGCGTCGTGTGGCGTAATGGATTATGAACATCCGACTGTCAAACAAGGGGACCCCAGGTCGAACCCGGCCTGCCCCCAGACATGTCTGAACATGTGCCCCAACGTTGTGCCCTTGGGAAAGGCACTTAACACGACTTTCCTCACTTCACTCAGGTGTAAATGAGTACCTAGCTCATCTAAGGTTAGGGACGTCCCTCGGATAGGACGTTAAATGGAGGTCCCGTGTTGGGGAGAGCCACACCCCGCGCACATAAAAGAACCCACCACACCTTTCAAAAAAGAGTAGGGGCATGCCCCGGTGTGTGATGGTCCAAACCTTACAGTCCGGTCCGGGTTGACATCTTGAAAAGGTGATAGTTCACCTGTTATGTCAATCCTTCCACAAATGTGGTAAATCTGAATAAAAAAATAAGACTGACCGTTGAGCCACTGCTCATGCTTGGTGTGGAAACTGAGTGCCGTCCCCCACAGTTTGTCGTAAGGCTCCTTGTACGTCACCATCATCTGCAGGATGGGGAAGGCTGTGGGCTCCCACTCCAACAACTCTTCCTCCTGGTTCACAGACTATACAGATAAAGAAATTGAAAAAAGGTTATGTTTCAACCCTTAATATGCTATGGGTGATCCTGCACTTGCAGAGTCTGTACTGCAGCACTGTCTACACTTAATAAAAGTATGCCAAAACTGTTACTTATGACTACACTTAAACCTGGTCTCAGCAACCACTTAAAGGACTGAGCAAAAGTGGCTGCTGAGTACAGGTGGTTGCTCCAGACAAGTTAACTGGTTCACAGGATGATTGGTAGATGGTATATATGCAACTTTTTTATTCTGTGAAGTAAATAAAAATAAATAAAACTGCACCTTCCTAGTTTTAAAACCATTGCAAATGATTAAAAAAGTGGGGTCAATGCATCACTATACTACAAGTTCTTTCTACTTATTATTTTAAAATATGCACATGCTCTGATGTTTCAACAGATAACTTTTGATAGTGACTTGGAATTCATAACTCAACTTACAGCTTGTTCTGCAAAAGCGTCGTCAAGTTGTTGGGTCAGCTCGTTCAACTTGTCCACGTTAGTCTTCATTTCATCCAGGCTCATGATCTGTAACATAAACAGTCAGGTCTGTGTCAGGAAGTAGTCGTATTCTGTATCTAGGAAAAAATCGGGTCTCCAGAAAGTGCAAAATGGAACGAAATGGAACGAAATGGAAGCTCTGCAATTACCTCTTTTTTCCTGAAGCTCTCGACTTCTTGGTTGTACCTGTTCAGTTTGTCCTCAAACTGCTGCAACCTGAAAATAAGTCGAACATGTGTCAATCAACAAAATAATCTTTGATAATCTTTGATAATTTTTGGTGATCTTTGATAAAGCTCAATTACCAATTAACTTAATGAAGAAAAGTCAATTCACTGTATAAACGAAACAAGTTATGTTGATACAGACATTCATGGCAAAAAGACAGAATCAGTACTGTATAATAAAGCAGTTCATGGTTTGAACTGCTCATGCACAGCAAGATGCAGTGTGGGAAATATGCCAAAGTTGAATGCCCCTGGGACAAAAACAAAACACATCAGGATATGTGTTAACGCATGGTCTACGTAGAACTGTTTAAGGTTGGGAGCCTTCACCTTAATTTTCACATATTACCCAAAATGCATGTCAGTGTGTATGCATAGTTTAAACAGTGAACCGGCTTATTCTTTGTCTACTCACTTCTTCTTGACCTCGTCTTCTGCTGCCTCTCTGCGATTGGCCAGCCTGTTCTTACTTAGGTCGAACACTGTCTGGATGTGGTCGGGCCAATGGAAGACCTGGCTGTTCAACTTGATGTCCTCATCTGAAAAAAAAGATAAAATCATAAATTTACAAATTTTCAAAAATTGCAGGACAGATCCAAATAAAGATAGATCTAAGCTTTGTGTAAAAGATACTAAAAAGTGCTATGTCGCTACAGAAAGAAAAAACCCAAACTCACATGGCAGAGTGGCGTAGTCCAACAGGAATTGGAGCCTGTGTCCAGCCTCGTCGATTTCATCCTTCAGCTTGAAGACGGTCACCTCGCTGGACGTCCGCAAGAAGTCAGTCAGCTCGACTAGATCTGCAGTCGAGTCTGGCATCTCGCTCACACGGTCAGCGATCTCGTCGTAGTGCTTGCAGATTTCCTTGTTTAGTACCCTGTTCTCATCAACCTAGTTGTAACACGTAGGCAACAACAGAAACAAGTTCGATATCAATCGCCCATACCCCTGAGGCCTCGCCAAAAAATCAGAAATTAGGCCATGCCTGGTTAAAGAGTCATATGTAAACTTAGGGTGCGAATCAACCCATGTCCGCATGATTGTGTACAAAATTACCCTCCATTGCTAATTTTGTTGCAACACAGACCAATTGGATCATAACAATTGCATGGCTCCACCCCTGAAACCTTGTCAAAATATTAGGCCAAGCTTGGTTAAACAGTTACAATGTACAATCTAAACTTAGTGTAGAAATTGAACTTTTGACTTTTTAAAAAATGTTTAGTAATACATATGATTGACTGACGTGTATATCGATATTCGTTGACTACTAGACTACTGTTTTTGTCTTGGCCAGATACAATTTAAATTCAAAGTTCATGTTTTTATAATGGCTAAAAGTTAACGAATTGAGTACCTCGAAAACCACGAGCCTGTCTTTAAGTTTCTGTGCCCTGGCACAAAGGTCCACGTTGAGATCCTCGCAGGCGAGCGTGAACATGCTCAGGGGCACGGTGATGCGCAGGAGGGCAATCTCATCTTTCAGCTGCTGGTAGCTGTTGATTTTCTGCAGGAAAAAACAACAAACAAACAAACAAGAAGTATGTTGAATTCAAGGCTTGAATTTATGTCCACAATTTCTCACAATAATACATGAATGTGTAAAAGGTTTTTCAAAGTCCATACATGTTACTTTTTTCCCGACTATAGACATGACTGCTTTTAGAATTTCAGACCAAAAATGCAATACTCAAGACGTTGAGAAACTATCAATAACTTATCAACACTGAACATCTTCAATATCTTACCAAAGTTCGGGTATGATAATACTTTGCTCTCACACAGAAAAATGGAATTATAGGAAGTTTGAGTTAGACTTATAATGGTGTGTGACATTACCTTGGTGAACGCCTGAAGAGAGTGCTTTTCCTTGAGGAAGGCAGTGACTTCTTGTTCAGCTTTGTTGTTCAGCAGGTCTCCATACTTTTTGTACACATTCAGGTACCTGGAAGACAAGGTAACATTACTTTCTTTGTTAAAAGCCTTCAGGAAGAATAGTGTATGATTTGTGAAAACTGTACGCTAATGGAGATCTAAATAAAACAAGCAAAGAAACAAATAAACAAGCCTGATGACTTTACATTGTTTACTGACATTTTCTAGATATAGATAACTAGCTAAACTGATTATAGATTTACTCAGAACTATGCTTCAGTCATATTTCCAGACCAATGCCTTGCCAGGTAGTTTACTGACTGTTGAAAGCGTGGCAAGTGGTTTTGTCACTCACTCACTCACTCACTCACTCACTCACTCACTCACTCACTCACTCACTCACTCACTCACATAATTATAATCATAATCAGTCTGACATAGGCGTGACTTGCAACGTCTAGCATGCAAAATTGAAAATTTAACATCCATCTCCAAGAAATGCTAATTTTCCTTCAATCTATAAAATCTTAAGAATGATTTAGATTGTACACAGACTAGCGTACATCATGTACATGCATGTGGCTGAACGATCCTACCTTTGTGGACCAATAGTGTTGATTTTGAATGTCTCCATGGCCTTGTCCATGAACTCTGTCACCAGGGGTTCGTCCATCTTCACCGTCCTCAGCAACAGTCGCTCGTGTCGCATGTCTGGGAACAGGTCACTCTCAACCTGGGAAGGCGGTAAAGTGATCTTGTGGTTAGGGTTGTTGACTTAGAATCCAAAAGGTATTGAGACAATTCAAACTCTACAACTGGATAAAATTGAAAAGTAAAATTCAGAAGTAAATCTCCGAATTCTATCCAGTTGTAGAGTTTGAATTGTCTTTACTTGTTGTTTACCTGGATGTCTAACTTTCATTAAACGTAAAAGGTTCTGGGTTCAAATCCCGAGCAGGCCCAAATGTTGTGTCCTTGGGGAAGGCACTTCACACCAGGTCCTATAGTGACGTCCTCTTGGATGGGACGTGAAGCAAGAGGCCCCGTGTTTAATTAATATAAGGTGACTCACACCACAAGCACATCAAAGAAGCCACCACACTAATTGAAAAGAGTAGGGGTCCTTCCCAGTGTGAGTGAATCAAATCTTACAGTCTAGTCTTACACAGCTTGTACCTGACTGTAGAGAACTGGTGTGTTACATCTACTAAGTTACATAATTCCGCCACCCGAAAAGATACATCCGAACAGATCTCCAACCCAACCCAGTATAATGCACTCCTGTATAATCCGAACTGTGCATACCTGGGGGTGCTGTGCTTAAGAGATCTCTCAAATCCACTGTTTTCCAAAGTGGCAGATTTAAATGACCCAACAAACTTAATAATATGTTAATTTTTGCCAGTAATTGATAATCCCAAAAGAAAGGTCATAAATGCTGATTTTGAAAAACGATGTTGACATACCCTGGGCAGTTCCTCTGCACTTGCGACAATCTCGGAGAAACACCTGAGGAAGATGTCCCGTGTCTCTCTGAAGGGGGGCTCGAAGATGATCTTCGGCTCCTCGACTCGGAGCTTGACGATCATGACTGAACCCATGGCAAACTGGAGCTCATCATAGTCACTGCCAAAGTCATTCCCAGCCTGATGAAGAAAGGAACTAGAATTAGCACACAAAATTAAAGGTGAACCATGGAACCGGTTTGCTTTTTACAGAGGTCATTATCTCCTTGATACACAACAGTGTTTTAAAATCTGTTGCTGTCGTTACTTTCACCAAGGTTATATGATTTTCAATTTTGACATGGTGGATTGGCTGTGGGTGTTGACAGCATAACTCGAGAAGTTGTGGGTGGATATTCATGACTTTTGGTAGGTGAGTAGATGTTGGGGAGATGGTCATGTTTGAGAACGAGCCTTCTGGTGGTTTCCTACATTTCTTCAACAAAACTTTTATGTTTGTTTCTTTGTTTGTCACCAGAACAACTCGAGAAGCTGTGGATGGATTGTCATGAAATTTGGTAGGTGGGTAGGATTTGGGAAAATAAAGGTCAAGTTTGATAATGCGCCTCCTAGTGGCTACATACCTTACTGCAGCGGAATTTCAAAGTTTGAGCTCTCATTTTCTATGGTCGTGCTTTTTTAGTTGATAGCTCCTGTACAGTAGTAACTGTTGCTTTATGACAAACCTTGTGCATCTGCATAAAGTCGAGGAAGTCGGCCAGAGAGTTAATGACCATGCTCCTCAGGTGGTTGGACATGAGCGCCGCAACGCACGCGAAAAACTCCTGTACGCGCTGCGTGGAGTCCGTGTCGTTCAGAGGCACCAGGTGGCCCCACAGATCCTTGTGCGCCAGGAAAACGGACGCACAAGTCGGGATCCAACTGGAATTTTGAAAAACAATAAACTTTGAGATTACATTGAAGTTAATAAAATTTCATGTCTAAAACAATTGGGTCAGAGGACAGCAATTCAGTCGAAAATTCCGGTAACTCCAATTTTTTTGAGTTGTACGAGTTAAATTTTTCTATAATGTCAAGACTTGATGAAGCAAACCTCATACGTGTAATTCAAACTTGAATGATGAAAATTCACTCAAATTGTATGGAAAATTTGCTACTTTTGAGTACATGTCACTCATTGTATCCTGAGACATTATACCCACTTTCCAAACTTCTTCAGACAACAAACTGGTCAAAATCACACAGGAATGTCACCAGAAATGTTTCAATTTTTTATTCTAACAATCAAAAGAAACAGAAAAGTGGCCTCAGATACAATTTGATTGATTCAGACTTTCGAACTTCTGACATTTATACTACCTTTACTTAAAGCACTACAACTGCAGACCAAGTGTCTAGTGACAAGAAAAGTGTTTTTCAACTCCTTGACCAGCCTGTACCTTGTCCGGAGGACCTCATGTGCCTCCCTACACTGATTCTTGATCAGCTCCTCAAAGTCAGCAGGCAGCAGCGGCAGGTTGGACCTCAGTAGCTCGTCCTTGTTCACAAACCTCAGGTGGGCATACCTGTCAATCAAGTCATGGTTACCGGGCTGTCGTGGGCGTGGCTAATCTGTCAATCATGTCATGGTTACCTGGCTGTCAAGTGTGGGGCATATCTGTCAATCAAGTTATGACTATCTGTGTAAGTGTCTGGGGAGGGACCATATGTACCTGTCAATCAAGTTGGTTACCTGGGAGACATACCTGTCAATCATGTGCATATTTCTGTCCAGTGTGATGATGGTAACTGTCAATCGAGTTGCAGTTGCCTAGCAACAAAGGGTTTGTTTTATTGTTACCTAGCAACTACTGTTTTATAATTCTTTCTAGTAATCTAGGCCATACCAAAGTATTCTAACAGTTTTTTCAGTCACATTTCTATTAGTTTACTTTGACTAAACCTTGTCTGTGGCACCAAACTTCTCGTGTGTACTTGCACAACCTCTGGTTTGACCTGTAAGTCCCCGACTGGTCCAACAACAGTCGGGTGTCTTGAACCTGATTGGTCCAATCTGACACCTGATGTTGATGACACACATGAGGTGGGGGGAGGGGTCACAGGAAAAAGATTTTTGTGGTGTGAAAAATTGGAAAGGCTGGAGGGGTAGGTTAGGGCAAACAGAATTCAAGCAGACAGGAAAATAACAAAGAAACAGGAATGGACTTGTTAAGAAAATTCAGGCCTTTAGGAAATAAAGGGAAAACCAAAAAGAATGTTGGAAAATAAAGAGAAGAAGAAACTGAAGGAAAAAGCAAAATCCAAAGAAAAAGAAGTCACTGTGGTAAAAGTTATCTTAGAGAAACAAAATTTTTGTATTGACTGAAACATGGGTTTTGAAGAGATGGAAAAATAAAAACTTGGGGTATGGGTTTGATGCAATTAAATGTCTGGTATCTGATTGGATGATTGAGAGGGGTCACCTGAGGTCAGACTTACTTATCAAACCAGAGATTCTGCAGGTGCAGCATGATGGGATTGGTGGTGAAGAGGTGCTGCTCGTTTATTTCTTTGGTCTCCCTGTAGGCGTGGTGCCAAGGGACAGGGGCACGGATCACGCGGTGCGGGAACGAGCGCGGGATCCAGGAGATGTGCAACCGGTTCTTCTCCTTCTCGTCCTTCAGGACGTAGTCCACTGTGATTGGTGGAAAAGTGTAACATACAAAATTAGGGTGACTATCAAAGGATGCTAGAAAATGCAACTTGCAACACTGATTTCTATTGGTTGATTCTCAACTAAGTATCTAAAACAGGCTTTTTTTACCAAATGACTCGCAACATTGTAAGAGTAGAAGAAATTAATCGTACTGCACTGCATTCTAAATCAAAGTTGAACTGCAATCGCCAACACAAAAATTGGACTTACTCAAATTTAGGCATTGCATGCCTACAATGCACACACATATGGACTGAATACTAATCTAAAAATAAATGTCTTTTGAAAGGCTTTAAATTGTATGATACATAAAAAGTTAATAAAGACATCATGAGATTAACTGTAAGTGTTTAACTGCCTTGATATGTTGTTGTCTATAAAATTAAAAGTAGCTCAACATGTTATGGGTAAAACCAAACCCCCTTCTCACCAATGCACTTCCTCAGAGTGAAGTTGTAGTCCCCCTCGGCCTCTTCCGTGAGAGCGGCTACGGTTTTGTTCAAGTCCGGGTTGTTGCGGAGGGCTTCGGGAATTCTGCTCTTGATGTTGGGCATCTGGTCTTCTGGGGCTGGAGCCAACATTTCGCCACGCACACCCTTGGTGATGTAGTAGTAATATCTCTGCGGTGTTGGCGAAAAAAAAACAGACTATTAGAAAAGGCACTTTTGGCTCTACCTCTGTGGTGCTGCCAAAAAATACTTTGATGGGGGGGGTTGCAAACAATTTCATGCCGTAACGAATGGGGAGGGGGGGGCACACAACACAGGGGGAGGGGGGCATTACAAAGCTACTATTCATGTCTTTTTGTTTGCACCAAATTTTGCATGCTTTTCATAAATAAAGTGTGATACATGAAGGGAAGACCTGTGCTGCACCACAAACTTGATTTAGAAAGAGCACACAGTACTACTCATACTCCCAACAAGGTTTGCCCAACTCACCCAGCATTCCTCCTGGACATAGGGAAGTCAAAAGTAACATGAGTTACATGGATATAGCATAACTTTTATTACATGAAAACTATTTTGCACAAAATATACAATTATGCTGAATAAAAGTCTGGCATTTCATCAGTTACACTTAAATCAGTTCCAGTAAAGTCCCTTCTTTGGAGTTTCTTATGACTTTCCCAACATTGATGCTACTTGACTAAGTCTAGTTTTTCGTTCCGTGAAACTGTAATGAAAAGTTTTCATTTGCATTATCAATCAAGGACCTCATACCTCTGTGAAATATTTGTAGGTTTTGTGAATTCCTTGTTTTTGCTTCTTACTGTGAATTTCTTTCTGATTTAAAATAATGCATTCTTCCCACTGGCTCTCATAAGGTACCAGACATGTATATAGCAGGAGATTGAAGACAGGAAATAAGATAACCTTTTCTGGGACCTTTTTTGGGCCTTTGACCTAACTTCCTGGCAAGTGTCCTCAACATGCCTATAGCTAGCATGTAGAAACCATCCACTCTACTAGTACTGCATTCAGATAACAACAGACACACATTCAAGCAAACAAACAAACAAACAGACACACTGAAATCAAACCTCTGTACATGTAACTGGAGGTAATGATTTTGATATGATTATGATTTAGATATGATTATGATGAACTCTGACCTCCAGATCTCTCTCGGAAGGTTCTCCCATTCTACTGTTTTCCTCGTCTTCGCCTGACTTCATCACGTTGAGCTGCTGCACGGGGCTGAGCGGACGGCTACCAGGCAGCGAAGAAACGTCGCTCACACCGTTGGTAGAACCGTTGGAGACGTGAGCGTGCTTTGCCGCTCCGTTGGTCGTGCCATTCATCCTGAAAAAAAAATGAAAAAATACATTTTCAATGTAGGGTACATTTTCACTGTAAAATAATAGCTATAATATTGGTATTTTAAATGATCCTAGCGGAGTGTATCGGTCAATACTGTTTTAACAGCTATTATATCAATTATCACAAGGACAGACCATCAATCATTATGCCAATTAACATACATTTCGAAAAAGCAAGATCGGAATATCAGTCTGGAAAAAGCAAACTTTCAGGGATGATTGTAGTGGAATGCAACTTTGGAGAAAAATCGTTTGCACCAAGCTAGATTTAAATTTTTTTTTAACCATTTTGATAATGTTAATAGAGAATACTGGAGACTGAACTATGTGCACACTCCAACTTGAATGTACGTAATGTATGTCAACGTTACTCACCCATTTTGTTTCTTCCCGTTGAGCCCCCGATGTCTGGGTACTTTTCTTGGACTGGGAGGAGATTTTGTAGCTGATGGGTGAGTTAAAGAAATATGGATTTCTGCAATTTGACCAGAACATACTATAGACATTTACATATTTGAAGTTTTGGTGTAGAGACAGTAGAAATATATCATGATCATTCTTTTGTAATGCATGATGACGATAATGCAAGCAGTATGCCTGGGCTGACCAATTGTATTGTCTTGTTGCAATTTTCATAAATGAATGAATAAACTAGACATTAGTACTGTGACAGTCTCTCTTTTAAAAATAAAAATTTAAATAATATCATAACAAAATCTCTTGAAGAAATATCAAGAAAACTTATCAGAAAAGTAAGAAAGAACAAATTTCTGTTTTATGTTAACCATCGTGTTTTCCCTTTTGCACCTGGGTTATGAAAAAAAAATTCTTAGATTCATCATAGAAATCTATGACAAGGATACGTGAGGGACTCCGGGGCGACCGCTTCGTCCCTGGTCTTGCGATTGGTGGAATGGTCTTGATGTTCTTGATCCTCAAATCACACGCTGTTGGTGTGTAGTTGTTGGCGATGGACTCACTGTAAACAAACAAGAACAACATTACTGATCAACAAGCGTTTAGAAACAATTTCTGGGCATATGCAGCTGTGGATACATGTATACATACGTTACAAATACATGTACATGTATCTGTATCTATATAGCCGGTATAACCGCCATTCGGCGTAACACACAAGCTTCGCAGGCATGTGTGCGGCAGCAGCTGGTTATATTACGCCGAACGGCCTGTCACGGCATGTAATATCATAAATACAATTATGTAAATCATAAAATAACCACAACTTATTTAAACCTGTGCATCTTAATCATGTCAAATCTTAATAAAGGAGCTTTAAATTTTTAAACTGCTTTTTAGTCAAAAATATGATGAACTGTCGAACATGACCTCTTACATTTTTTACTCAAAATTTTCACTATATTGTCATGCACATTAGATATCAAGCAAAGTCAGAACAACTTGTGAAAACACAATATCATGTTGGATTCAAGTCTACCTAGAACCTTATGACACTTGTTTTATTATTATCACTCAAGAAAAAAGGAAAGACATCTTTAAGTTGTGTTGAGGTGTGTTACCTGGGGGTGCGGCAGTATTTCTGCTCCTTGAAGGGTGCAGCCAGTGTCCACGAGTGCCCCTGCATGATCGGTGGGTGCTCGCTGTGGCGAAGCACAACCTACAGAAAATTTAACGAAGTTCAACTGAGTTACTGATCAGAACTTACATGTACATGTGGCTATTGTTTAGGCACCTTGTTCTGCTTGAAAATTGACAAACCAGTTAGGGTCTTAAGTGTTAGTTTTGAGGCATGCTACAATGTAGTTTGTGCATGTTGCCACTCAGTTTATTACAACCATGAAAAACGAAGGTTATATTTCAGGCAATGTTTGTATGTGGGTGTGTACATGTATGTTTGCTACCAATTTTGTAACTCAAGAATGGTTGGATCATCTAAGATTTGTTTCATATATTGCGTGTTGGCAGGATGTGACAAAAAGAACTGGAAATGATTTAGACTCTGGGCCTCCCAAGTACTAGTAGCTTTCCTAGATACTGCAGCGGAACTTTCGATTCTGATATCCCGTGTTCTGGACAATTACATGTATATGGACATGATTTTCGGGTGGTAAATACGTAGCTCTTGTTTTATTTTAGACTGATTGATAAAATACTTTATAGTATCATGCTAAACTACAACTTGCTGAAAGTTTTCCCAAACATAACTCAGGATATTTCTTTAGCTCAATTGGTAGCGGTCTCACACAAGCCCACAGTTCAAATACGGGGAAGGGCATTTGGTTGGAGCTGCATTCCGCTTTTGGAAGAGATAAAATGGCCCGGGGTCCCATATTAAAAAGAACAACTGTACAACAGCCTCATTACCCAGATGGGTACCTACATTTGTATTAGCTGTAGTTCAAATGTCATTGAATAAATATAATTGTGGCAGCTGTCTCTGGCTACTAGTACCAGTCTATGGCCAACTCAAGGATTTGCAAAATGTGCTTTTATTTACTCCTTATTTTCCCAGTCTGCCACAGACTTACAATTGACGACGAATGTACATTGCATTGTATTACTAATTTTATAATATGAACTGACAGCTCACATACAGTAAAGGCTTTAGAGGATTTGAAGTTCAGAGGTTTAGAAAATTAAATGTGATAAGCAAGAGTAAAGAGGATTTAAAGTTCAAAGGTCAAATTTGACAGAAATTAAGAATTGGCACAAAAAAAGCCTTATTTCTTTAATGACAATTAATTCATTATCATTCAATGACAATTAATTCATTATCATTCAATGACAATTAATTCATTATCATTCTATGTGACACAGTCTAAGTATTACTTTTCAGTGACATTAGTAGAACATCTAGCTGCTAGCTTGTTCCTGCATTTTTATTTTCTTTACTCTTTTTGGAAGGAAAAGTCCTCACTTGGCAGTGTATACAAAGCACCATTTACTGCACTGGAATCACAACTCCACCCCTTTAATGGTGCACTGGTAATCTATCTCACTAAGGATACAAAAGAAAAAACTAGGCCACATTGGACTTAACATTTTGCTACAGTAATCTTAGAGCTAATGCAACAACGCAACATTTCATCGTTGTCCAACTTTGAATACGGAACTTGTGTGCTGACGACAGGTGTGTATATGCTACGTCTCTTGGCGATGAAAAAATCTTCACGCAGAAGTCGTTCTGAAGTACGGGAGCGGCCGTGTGCCCCGCACACAGTTTGTTTACATAACAAACAAACACAAAGGTACACGAAAGGCCAAACAAAAGGGGCTAGTCTCTCAGGTAGCCATGGTCTGGGTAACCAAATAACCCCGGGCCTAAAATAACGTGTGAATGGAACACAAAGGGGGTCAACCACAAAATTAGGACGGGGGAAAGTTTTCACAAAAAAATGGGAACTTGCACTTCTTTTCATCCATTTTATTTCCAAAAACGAACTACACAAAGAGAGAATACAATTTTTATGCTTCCCTAGCTTTATAGATTATGTTTTGTTTGGTATGACTTACACCCTCCCCTATTGTTACAGTTCGATCCCTACAAAAACTTTTGCAAGGTCTATGTAATATCAGGTTTACCATTGGAAGGCCTGATTATGTTTTTTGGTGCGATTGTGCAATGATGACTTGGCGTTTAGCTCAACAATGCTCTAAGCCACCAGCAAAGTTCTTAACCTGCCACCAAAATCCAACAATTGTTATCATTGGATTTTCGGGGCAGGTTTTTTAAAGTGGTGGGAATACGGACAATTGATCAACAAAATTGTTATAGACAGTTTCCAGCTGCACGCATGGCTGAAAGCAATCAGTACATGACTGTACTACATATATCTAAATTTGAAAAGTGGTGATAAAATATGCAAATATATTTATTATTATATAAATCTGAACATGTCAAACATAGGAGCTTAGGACTGACTGACAACATGATAATTTTTAACCTTCTCCCTGCTGCTTAGCCCTTGCATTTCAATACAATTTGGTGCCAAAACCTTTACGTTTGTACATGTACAGCATGAAGATGGTTAAAGATATATTTTGACCAACAAAAAGAACCCCGAACATATACCATAAGTTCATTTTCTTTCACTGTAGTTTTATTGCGAGGTAAGAGGGAAAGGGAGCTTTTGGCATTTTAAGTTTGCTACTGAAACAATTATAGTACGGTATTGTAAAAATGTATGTTCACTGTGTCGTGAATTCACGGCGTAGATGTCAGTAGAAACCCTCAAAAATAACACTACTGCCAAAATTGTAAGATTTACTGTAGTAATCTCCAAGCAGATGTTGGGTAGAAGAACATAGTTTCTGACAGTCACCAGGTTTTGCAATGCAGCCAGAGTGGGCTGTGAGAAAATGTTATGATCTTCCACCCTACATCTGATTGGAGGATTCAGCTGTGGAGTGGAATTACTGATGACTTTTATGTCTTAAATCGTCATAGTATACTGTAAATTCATTTATTTTTGCTGGGATTTAATTTGGAAGCAAGACTAGCTTAAGAATGGAGCTTGAAGTTTTCAGTTTTGGTGGTGAAAGAATACACTAGAACAGTATTTGGGGAGTCATGATTTGGCAGTGGAGAGGCACAGTGAAAGTAAAACCCCCACCAATATTTCAAGATTTACACCACCACAAAACAAGGAAGATTACCGGTTTGGCTGTGGTTAGATTGTTGCCGATATTTCGTTTAAACCTGCAGTTTAGAACATACCTGGTAGAGCTCTGACGGTTCATTGGATGCGGGGGTGGGGAGCGGTGGTAACCCGGGCAACCCTCGCGTTATGCTGCTGTTGTGGACGGGAGATTCGTTCATCTGGAAAAAAAATCAAAATTAATTTTACGTTTTAAGTTTTGTACAATATTCTTTACTTCTGATCTTGACAAATTAGCACATCTAGATCATTTTCTAATTTCTATATCATTTTGATATGAATCACAAAATCAGAAATTTGAGGTTGTTTGCAACATTTTTTACCTTTGTATACAGTTGTTAGATATTTTCCATCAAAATAGCCACAAACCAGTGACAGGCACTTAACTGTACTTTGGTTAACTGTACTTTGGCCCAAGAAGCAAGTTTGAATTTAACATTCTTGGCAAAAGTTATGAAAGAAATACAAAACAAGTGTCTAGATACTTCACATCCTGGTGATATATGATATGTATAACACATTAAGTGATATCATACATCGTTGATTACTAGTATACCATACTTACATTTTGTATATCATAACTTCATGATTATTGTTACCATATCAAACACTGATAACAATGATCATAACCCTTGTACAATTCATAATCCCAAAGGAAGGGGTACATTATTGTTTTGATTTGACACAGTAATATTTCATTCTCAAATCTGCATCATAATTCACACGCGAGCCTTTCATACACATTTTGCTATCATATCAGTCACTTCAAGAAATATTCATAATTTGTGAGAATATGCGTGTAACCACACAACCATATGTTACCTCAAATCATAACATCAGTGGTTAATTTGACACATGTGTCTGTCCAGGAGGTAGAGGGGGTCTGTGTTTTTGATGCACTTGTCAATGTACAGACTTAGGGGGAGGCTGTCACAGAGAGGGGTTGACAACTGGAATCTATCATTTCAAATGTGACAAATGTCGGACAATTTGCTTTTTTTCAATAACTTGAAACTAACCAAAATGCAGGCTTTTGAAAATTATCATTATGTCTGCATTGATGTCCTCGCATAACTTTTTCTAGGCGTATTCTGTAAATTCACTTACTTATGCTGTGTTCTCATTTTCAGGTAAGAGGGATAAGGAGGTTTTTGCACTGTTTTTGCACTGTTTTTCGTTTTGCGGTTGAAAGAATTCCGCAGTATGTAGCACGATTAGAAATTGGACATGCATTTATTTGTGTGTCAATGTTAGAATTGATGGAGAAGTCAACCACAACAATAAAACCACTGTGGTTGTGAACATTTTCAAGATTTACAACAATATATAGGTTACAACACAACTTGTTCTAATTCCAGTCCTGCATAATGTTTGCTTGGCAACATATCATTAGTGACTTTTTGTTATTCTAGAACAGCATTCACCATAAACTGGGAGGTTTCTGGATAACAGCTGTTTTTCAAAGTTCCAGAAATTACGATAATCAAAGATGAAGATACAAGTTAGCCTTTTAGTTAGGGCAGTGATTGTCTATATACATGTGAAAAGCAATAACTATAGTTATCTTGAAACTTTATTTTCAGGTTGCAAAACTTAGACATTACAAAACAATATTTTTCCCAGCAACCTGGGAACATTTGCAGCAAGTGCACCATGCACCATTAAAGATCAGCTCACAAAAACAGACAACTTTTTCAGATTTTTCATTGTCTAATAACGTTATCACAAATGTGTGAAAATATCTATTGATGGCAATCTAAATTGTAATAAACCAAAACAATTTTATAACATTTTTAGCTGCCAAAAGTGGTCGGAAACTATAACATCAAGTGTCGACTGACTATTTCAAAAGTGAGAATCAAGCTTCAAACTATTGCTGAAATGTTTTTAATGTTATCACAATAAACAAATTCAAATAACAATCAGTCTTTTCTTTTCAAGCGTGGCCAACGTGACACATGTAAATTTGAGAGAAGTTTAAACCAATTTCAAAATTATTAAGTTGTTGTTGTTTTCTTGTTGTTTGTAAACAATATCTACCCCGCCATGACAGTCCCCCCAGAAGATGGCACTCGTTGATCGTTGCACAAATCCCACCAAAAACAACAACAAAAAAAATAACATATTTCATAATAGTTACCCTCTTATCATGTCGTTTATGATTTATTTAATAAACTTGAGTTTAGGTAACTTTTTGTCGTGTTTTGGTGAGAGAATCGTGATAAATTTGAGGGCAAAATATGCTCGAACTGCAGCATTATATAACACATGGGTATGATTAGATAGTAAGACGTCATACTACTAAACTTCTTATCCTAAATACATCAGGACTTACCCGAAGACGTTCCATACTTGAGTCTTGGTGTCTTTCTTACTAGATCAGCAAATCTCGAAGAATGTCACAAACCATATTTTTGGTCCAAAGATTTCTGTAGCAAAGAAAAAAGTTCCTTCGCTGCGTCTTGGTCTTGGATGTGTGTCTGCAAAAACTCCTCAACCGGCGACTTTTCGAACAAATCTCTGGATTTCTGTCGACAGCTGGGGATCTTGTAAGACCCTGTATGGCTATATACAGTTGTATCTGTGCTTCTAAGGTGTTTCTGGGCTACAAATCCGTGGTTTTTGTAGCAGAAATTGTTGCAGAAACCGAGTGTGAGCGCCAGTAGCCCTTCAGACAGGATTACACATCCGGGGACTTGGTCGTCATAGAGACCGCTTGGTGTGCAATAATGAAAAGAATCGCCACGCGGCGCTTATGTACAACCTGTGGTGCGCACAACAATTCTTCCACGTGAAAATGCCCAATTTTGCACATCATTTTTGACGGGAAAATACCTTTTCCCCTATACATTTACTAAAAATAGTAAAATTGGAGAGGTTGAAGAAATTGAAGCTCGGTTGTTCTTATAGCTAGAGGGATATCCTTTTTGGACTATGTGTTCGCACCTTCAACCTCAATATCGTGTTGATGAATTTTCTCGAATTTTCGTATCAGTTGACATTGATTTATTGAGTACGCAGGCGAAAAAAACAGGCGATTTTTTGGCCCCCTAGCAGCTTTTTCATGCACTGCAGTATTACAGACCACACCTTGCTGATATGTTAGTAGGGTGGTATGGTCCATAAAAAGTTGGTCTGCCCGAGGTGAATGACTTCAATATTTGCCATTATTGGGACACCCGGATGGCAAGTTCGGACTTGTTAAGCATCAACTTGCTGTTACAGCGCATGATACAAGGCTAAGGCTAGGGTTATGACATTAAAAAGTTCACTAAGATATGTCACGTGGTATGAGATATTCTCCGAGAGATGTCCGATAACCGCAATGTATCAATCGATGTGTGCGAAAGAACTTGTAAATACTGCATGTCAAACACGGTGGAAGACGAAACACATTTTATTTCAAATTGCCCCTTCTACGATCACGAAAGAAAGTAGCTCTTTAAAGAGGCTACCAAATTCCATCCTAATTTCTCCAAGTTTACAGACAAAAATAAAACTACTCCCCCCTTAACATCACAAAACCTACACATTACAGAAAAAGTGGGATCGTTCGTCTTCCACTGTCTCGGAAAAGGAAGTCGAACCCAATAAGTTAGAATTTAGTGTCAGTATTTAGACTAGAGTAGTCACATGATATACTGCTCACCATTGCCTGTCTTTAATTTCCTTTCATGTTACATGCACTTGCAATTAGCCTAATATGCTGGTGAAAACTTGCAATACATTTGCAATTGATTCCCACGAAGAATGGTTGATCAATTATTTGATTGGTTGACTAATCAGGGATGTAGATCTAGAAAATGAAATGCAAACATAGCTAAAGATAAAGACGACAGCAACAGATTTCTATAGCTAGCTGATCGGAACCTTTATTCATTGTATTTACTGTACATGTCCTGTGTGCAAAGTACAATTATGTATGGTTGTCTCTTGAATTCCTAAGTGATAGTGTAACATTTGTCATTTCTCTATATTTCTAAATACGAGACATTTTCAATTTGGGGCTGAACTTTTCGCTTTACATTTTTGCTTTACAATTTTAGGGTTTATGTAGAATATGACATGAAACACATGTCTACAAACATTATTGATGATAGATTCAAATTACAGACCATATTTTCTCAATCATAAAGAGCGGTACTGTGTTCTTTGATGCTAAATCAACTCTTGCTAATTCTAATGCAGCATTTCATTTTCTAATGTATAAAATACATATTTAACATATATACGTTATGACATACATGTATAACAATATTTGTTCACCACAATTAATTGATTATCTTATTGCTGATTCCAAATTCTTCAGTTGTGCCTCTTTTACGATAATACATCTAACAAATCCACATTCTAGTTCAATTTAATTGTTTTACAATCCCTCCCATTATACCATATACAAATCAGACTTTTTCAGATCTTCAATGGAAAAAAATATACAACTTGCATTTTCATAGAACGCAGAAGCTAAGTAGACATATGATTGTAACTAAGTCAGTTACATTCCTCTTATTCATATACAATTTGGCCATGTTTTGGTACGACAACTATAAAAGTAATAGAGAATCTTATTTTGCCACACTGTTAGCTTCTTTGTATTCTGAGTTTGATCTAGTCGTTTCAAACGACTTTTAGGAACTGGAGAAAGTTTAATTTAATTTAGTTGGCGACCAACGGTCAATATATCTGACGCCATAAATTGAACGTAATAGACGGCTTGGTCACATTCGTGTCGTAGGTTGTCGTACGATTTTGATCGTCGTACGAATTTCAAGCAAGCGTTGACATCAACCTGTTTGGCAACAACAGCCGAATTTTGTACGACACCTGCACGACTGCCTCCATCAGTTTGAGATCGTACGACGGTCGTACGACGATTGTGACCAGGCCCTAATATCAACTTTAATCGTCCTCCACCATCGATACCAGAGGCCTCGCGTCTCCAGGGGGGTTTACAAGCGCTGTGAAACCGGCGGGACCTTGTGTTGGCATCGCCTGAACGTGCTTAGCGAGCCCCCTACACGGCCTTTTCTTTCGACAAATGTAGACCACAGGAATTGC
Source organism: Branchiostoma lanceolatum (assembly GCF_035083965.1). Taxonomy (NCBI): domain Eukaryota; kingdom Metazoa; phylum Chordata; class Leptocardii; order Amphioxiformes; family Branchiostomatidae; genus Branchiostoma; species Branchiostoma lanceolatum. The sequence continues at coordinate 14,603,271 of NC_089729.1, forward strand.
CACAAGTATGAGACCTACACAGAACACGACTACTGGTATAACCACGGGGTTCGAGGAGTTAACTTTGGGTGGGCTGTGACCTGGACACTGATAGGCGTCACTGAACTTATCGTCACGTACTTCAAATGGCTGCACCTGGATGGTGCTTATCATCAAAACATGGTCGCGACCTTCATAATCTAACACGATCTCTTGTCCTGAGTTACATTTATAAGACTTGCCGACGTCGGCACTTAGGAGGACATGTGGAGACAGGTTCCCATCGACCACGTGGTGTGGCACGTGTGGCATTGCAGAGTCAGGGAAAATCTCAGGCGTTTCAAGGTAGTTGAGGGTGATTTTAGACAACTCGAAGGAGGTGTCGTCCGGGGATAGCTGTCCCTCGAAAAGGAGAGTGAGACTGAATCTGTCGTTGTCGAAGGATAGTGTTATTTCTGAGCCAAGTTCGGAGCAATACCCACTCGCTATGGCCGTATCGGGGACATTGACAAGACGCCAAGCTGAGTAAAAATCTGGAGAACTGACGTAGGAGATGTTGAATTGAAGAGCCGCTTTGAGAATGAAGCATTTCTTACCATCCTGTAGGACGTACCACTCTCCTTCAATGGGGGGGCCAGTTGGAGGGACGTATGGAATCTCGGTTTTTCCCTCCGTCGTAGGAGTGGAGACTTTGGTCGACTGTGCCGTTGTAGTTTCTGCTGGGCACAGGTTGGCGTCGCTGAACTTATCGTCATGTACTTCAAAGGGCTGCACTTGGATGGTGCTTATCATCAAAACATGGTCGCGACCTTCATAATCTAACACGATCTCTTGCCCTGAGTTACATTTATAAGATTTGCCGAATTCGGCACTCAAGGTATGTGGAGACAGGTTCCCATCGACCACGTGGTGTGTTACGTGTGGCATTGCAGAGTCAGGGAAAATCTCAAGCGTTTCAAGGTAGGTGAGGGTGATTTTAGACAACTCGAAGGAGGTGTCGTCCGGGGATAGCTGTCCCTCGAAAAGGAGAGTGAGACTGAATCTGTCGTTGTCGAAGGATAGTGTTATTTCTGAGCCAAGTTCGGAGCAATACCCACTCGCTATGGCGCTATCGGGGACATTGACAAGACGCCACGCTGAGTAAAAATCTGGAGAACTGACGTAGGAGATGTTGAATTGAAGAGCCGCTTTGAGGATGAAGCATTTCTTACCAGCCTTTAGGACGTACCACTCTCCTTCAATAGGGGGGCCAGTGGGAGGGACGTATGGAATCTCGGTTTTTCCCTCCGTTGTAGGTTTTTCCGAAGTTGGGAGCAGCGTATTTTTCGGGGCCTCAGTCGTTTCCTTTTCAGTGGTTGTTAGGACGTTAGGTGTAGTCTCGGATATAGTGGTGCGGACGTTGGTTGCTGTAGAAGGAACATCAGTTGTTAATGCTTGCGGCGAAGTAGTAGGGGGCGCGCTTGTAGTCGGGAGATGCGTAGGAGGAACTGTGGTCGTTTCATTTTGATTTCTACAAACGATCTCTGGGCCAAACGCGCCGCTTTCCACGAAAAAGGGTTGAATTTGCACGTTTTCAAAGATCACTGCTACTTTCTCGTCAATTTGAATTTTTGTTGGTTGGTCACATTTGTAAGAGTTACCCTCCCGGGTCTTGAAAACCTCTAGTGTAGAATTTTCTGACACACCGAGTCCGAAAGGTTTCGACGTATCCGGAAACGACACCGGGTCTTCCCTATATTCCAACAAGACGTGGAATAATTCGTAACCCCTACTGTCGTTGTAGACTTTGAAATAAAGAGTCAGAGAAACGCCGAGGTCTTCAGATGTTATGTTCATAGAGGAAAATGAGAAGAAAATGATATCTAAGCATTCTCCGGTTACTGTGGAATTGGGCGGGAGGGTTAGGGTTGCTGTAGACGAAGTGTTGGCTGCGGTGGTGTAGGTGATTTCCATACTGACGGTCATGTAGGCAAGGATACAGATAGTACCGTTCTCACTTGTAACGTTCCACATTCCTCTCATAGAACCTAGAAGATTTAAAAGATAAAATGAATGAAAGACGATTATTGTACATTCGTGCCCGAGGGGCTTAAGGTACAGGTCGTCTAACTTGAACCTAACTGATATATATGTGACGTGTACACTAAAATATACACAACACATGCATAGCTTAAACATACATAGTGGACAAAAGTGATAAACTTAGCTAATCCAGTAGAGTCAACTTCTTCTCGCTTCTTTGTACAAGTGTGGATGAATGAACAGATCATGTTCTTATACTAGTCGCAGCAAAATATGAATTCAAGATGAGAAAGGTTGTACAATTACCGAAACACGTGGTTTGAATAGACACTAGCTTTATCAAAACATGTTCTGTTATATGGCAAGAAGTGCTTAGTGAAAACACACACACACACACACACACACAAATTGCAAAACAGATTCTATGTTTACGCCAAAAAGGTTGGTAGAGAGGTTGTTCGATTACCGAAAAATTGGTTCGAATACTAGTAGATAATTGCCTTACCAAAACATGGTAATTTCTGTGATATTGCGAGAACTGCTAAGTAGGAAAAAACAAGAACACAACAGCTAAACACACAGAGAAATTCCGAAACAGATTCTGTATTTGTGTGGTAAACATGTTTACCGCAGCCAGAGACAATCTTTAAGCAAATGACTTAAAATAGCCTGTGTTAACTTTACCGCAATCTCTCGCTGGCTGGGGTTAATGAATGAAAGACCTTTCTTGTACGTTTCTGCGCTTACACGCTAAGTGCAGGTCATGGTGATAAAGCAGAGGAATAATTACAGTGATGTTAAAAACGTGATATTCTACTACATCTAAAGACTAATTAATAATGTTATGTACAAGTTCAATTCCTTCTCGCTTCTTTCAATAAGTTGTAGATGTATGACCATATGGAGCCTATAATACATGGTTTGTCTAGTTCCATAATGAATACGAATTTTTTAGTCTGTATAACGCAAACTCCAGCTGTCCGGGGGTTTCTCTCCCTTCTTCTAGGGCGGTGAGCAGTTACAGGGCGGCGAGCGGTCACAGGAGGCTTGATTGAAATCAGGCTACGAATTTTTCTGTACTATTTAAATCTTGAAAACGATGACACCCTGCCCCAAGGGGCGTTATCCGTCAGGTCGGCTGTTAGAAGCGCGAATTAGTCATGTTAGGACCTGACTCAGCACTAATTATGTCCCGGCTTGTTTTTCCTTTTTTTTAAATACTTCTTTCTAATGCTCCACGTTTTTTATCCGTGTTCCCTAGTCCCATATGTTTACACAAATCGATGCATCGGTATAGCTATATAGGTATATATAACAAGCAACAATTGCAAAGGCATAGCATACTGTCGTAAAAAGTAATAAAACCATTGTGATGGCAGTCTTTGTTCTATCTCTAGAGACGAAATTGCGAAGTTTGAGAAATAGATTTTTTTTTAAGATCTCGTCACCCACTTGTTGTTTCCAGGTCACGCCCACTTGAGAAGCCATCTTGGGGTGTACGAAAGTTTTCCACCGCATCCCTAGCGTTTTGACTAGGTCCTTCTAGCCGTCTTGCGGTTACAAGAGAGACTAAGAACGCCAGATGAAGCAGACAAAGAACAATCTTGGCGATCTTCATCTTGTGAGGTGCTAGCAGTGTGGCGATCGTCAGCCGTCCACCAATATGCTGAATCTTCTAAATCGCCTTGTCTTAACGGTACAAAGGTGATTGGCCGGTCACCGTAGCTCATGCGCTATTTTAACCAGATGTTGGGAGGAAAGATTGTGGGTTCGTACTGCTGTGTTTCGTCATCAACCTGCCTGGAGTCAAATGCGGATGGCGGGAATCCTTACCAATCTTTCCTCCCCATAAGGGATGGCTTTGTTTGACCGGGTGATGAGCATCACTGGTACAAAGTCCTAAATTTGTTTTGACATAATTTTGCCAGGTACCCTGAAAGAGGTCCTGAAACCTTAGCCTAGCCAGGCTCCAGAGATGACTGGAAAGAGACTAACTCCTCTGGCATGTTATCTGTCTGTTTGGTAAAATTCTACTCTTTCCGAGTCACCTCTGGAGCCTGGGTAGAGACTAGTACTAACTTTATTATATAACTTAACGTAAGCCTTCACATTTATAAAGGAATGTGTGTGTAATAGAGGCCTCCTCAAGGATGCCTTGAACTGAGTCAGTGACTTTAGGTACTTGGTTATCTCTAAAGTGGGCATACCTGAATCATATGATCGGGGATTACAACAGCCTCATTACTCAAATGGGTACCTACTGGCTGTAATAGTAAAACAAGGTGAAATTAATGACTGATGCTGCATTAGTAGACTCTTTAAACGTCGTTTTGGTGACATCTCAGAGGCGAGCCTAATAGTATGATATACATAGAAAACAGTTGATGTTTTCGGCCACGATCCGATTGTTTTTACTCAAGGTCTTCACAGCCGTCTTGCGGTCACAAGACAGTCACGAAGAAGGCCAGATGAAGCCGAAAAGAAAAACCTTAGTGTTCTCCATCTTGTGTCAGCAGTAGATGTCTATTGTCAATCATTCACCATGACAAATGAGATGCTTCTTTTAATATTTAACTGCCAGTGTGTCAACTGTACACAAAGCTGATTGGCCCGAGTCACCGTAGTACATATGCTGTTTGAATTTCTAATCAGATACTGGGAGGCAAGACTGAGCATTTGATGCTTCTATAGCACCAGCTACCAGCACCTGTCTTAAAGGAAAGCTACACAAAAAATTGAAAATCCTTCTATACTATGCTTAATATATTCCAAAGTCAAATTCTTACTTCAAGCTGTTCCACATAAGTCCGTCATTTTTCTGGGATTTTCCACAGTTTGCAACTTATGCCTTGCTGACGCCTTCTCGTCTGATAATTGAATTATATGACGTCAGTGTTTCAAAATTTTCACCTGATGATTGAATTTTAGAACACTGACGTCATATAATTCAATTATCAGGTGAGAAGGCGTCAGCACAGCATAAGTTGCAAACTGTGGAAAATCCCAGAACTATGACGGACTTATGTAGAACAACTTGAAGTAAGAATTTGACTTTGGAATATATTAAGCATAGCATAGAAGGATTTTCAATTTTTTTGTGTAGCTTACCTTAAAGGGGGTAATCAAAAGCCCTGGAAATCTTTCCTCCTCCAAAGGGATGACCTTAGTTTTTGGTCCAAGGACGCAGTGACCGAGATCCTAATCATCAAAAGCTCAGTTTGAAAACCAAATATGGACATAGCTCAGAATACAGAATCCATAGCCCACTGATCTCTTACTCAAACAAGTTACATATAAAAAAAAACTCTAGTTGCTTAGAAGTTGTCTTTTATGAGTCTTATCTCTTAAGTGTTAGCCAGTCAATCGGGAAAAAGATTCCCCTTTTATTACATCATTATGGTTCTTAACATCATAATTTACTAATGGAGATTTTAATAAAATCAAACCAAAACATCATCTGTAAGCAGATACATTATTGGAAGAAAATTAAGCTAGAGACTGTTTATCAGCTACCTTTCTTAATTAATGAATGCTGAATGAAGACCTTTATTATACACATACACCCACTGGGTTATATTAAGTACAGGTCACAACAAAAGAATAGTATACAGATACATCTATACAAAATACTACAAGAATTATAACCTACATGGATTTGTAATGGTAAAAATGTAAGAGCAGAGATGGTTCATAATCAAAGGTTTGTCAAAGTTAAAGATATGAATTTGTCTATACATGTATTGCTAATGTGTATAAAGTAGGGGAACATAGGTTGTCCTGTCTAGCTACCTGCCTACGTGCACAGGCCAGGTTGTATAGGTTGTATCAGTCTATAAAGCTCAGTTCTCTCTTTGTCGTATGATTCACATTCTATTACAGTATGGTGCTCATCTTCTACTCTATCTAGATTTCAGTACATGTGTATTTAATATAGTCGGTTGGGTGTCAGAAGGATGACGGCTGAGACAACAACGATTTACCGGTTTTGACCTTTTATTCAAAAGTCTTCATCATAATGAATGTGTATTTGATATAGTCGTTGCTCCAGCCTTGGAGTGCAGTTATGTCTTCCGATTTCAATTTGTGATTTCCATCTGTAAACATTCAATACTGTAAATACAGATATGTTCGCGGGAATTTAATTTCGCGGTAGGGAAAATATGGAGCGTTCGCGATGGCTTTGAGTTTGCATTAGAAACAATAGTAGCGCTTAAGTAACACAATGAAATGGCTTTTCGCGGTGGTGTTACGTTCGCGGTTCACCACAAAAACCGCGAACATAAAACCACTGCGAAAATTTCTGCATTCACAGTAGTTACTGCTTTTGCAGGGAGTCTGACTCTGAATATTTGATGCTTTTCAAATTCATCTTCTTCCTATAATCAAATTAGTTTTTTCTTATGATACACAGGTACAGGTACAATGTACTTGAAATCCTTGTCCAATCTAAAAGAATAGATATATTTATCTGCTTTTATTTTTCAAGTTTGTCATGAAATCTTTAAGAATGTTATCTATTTCGTCAAATTATACCGTATGCCAACACAAATCTAGGACTTTGTATGTACCAGTGGTGTTGATCACCACGTCGCTGTGTCCTTATCAACACAAAAATGAGGTCATCCTTTAGGAGGAGGAAAGATTGGTAAGGATTCCCACCATCCGCATTGGGCTGTAGTCTGTATAACGCAAACTCCAGCGGTCCGGGGATTTCTGGCCCCGGCTATGCGGTTACAGGGCGGCAAGCCGTTACAGGAGCTTGATTGAGTTCAGGCTAATTGGGCTGCTGGTGGGTTGATAATGTAACACAGCAGTAAGAACCCACCATCTCTCCTCCCAACATCTGGTTAAAAATAGCGTATGCCCTACGGTGACCTTTGTGCCACTTTATAAAGATAAGACAAAGCGATTCGGATTTAGAACATTCAGCCTTTTATTTGTCGCGGTGGACGGTTGACGATCGCCACACTGCTAAGACTGCTAGCTAGCACCTCACAAGATGAAGATCGCCAAGATTGTTCTTTGTCTGCTTCATCTGGCTTTCTTTGCCTCTCTTGTAATCGCAAGACGGCTAGAAGGACCTAGTCAAAACGCTACCGACCTGAAGTTAGCAGCCCTTTCGGCAGCCGATTCCAGCAGCCGATTCAACAGCCCATTCCAGCAGCCGATTCGCCTATAGGAAAGCTAGCAGCTGATTCACATGCACCGATACTCACTATATTTGCTTATTTATTTGATTCATCGAGTTTTTCGCCGTGAATGTGGACAAAATAGATATAAGATCTCTTCCGTGAAGACTTCGATCGATAATTTGAAAGTGAGGTTACTTCAAATTGGGAAAAACGCAAAAAAAACAACAACAAATAACCATAAGAGCGACACCTACAGGAAAATGTGTCAATTACAGTTAAACTTAAACACATGGTACATGTGGCTACCACCTTTAAGTGAAAAACAAGTGAACGTGTCCAAATTTACCTGGGGGATTCAATTCCCTCAAGAATTATTTAATTTACCTCCCACAGGGACACTAATTGACTTCAAGAGACCACGATCTCAAGATTTCCGTCTTATACCTACTGTACTGAACAGATGGCTTTTAGCTAATAAACGAAATTAGGCAGGTAAACTTGGAAGGCATAATGGGATAGCTAACAATCTAGTGCATCTTCTAAAAGTCTTAAAATTTACCTGCCAGATTTAATTAACCTCCCACAGGGACAATAATTGACTACAAGAAACCACGATCTCACGATTTCCGCTACTTGGCTACTGTACTGAACAGATGACTTTCAGCTAATAAACGAAATTAGGCAGGTGAACTTGGAAGGCATAATGTGATAGCTAACAATCTAGTGAATCTTCTAAAAGTTTCAAAATTTACCTGCCAGATTTAATTAACCTCCCACAGGGACACTAATTGACTACAAGAGACCACGATTGCAAGATTTCCGCTTTATCGCTAATGTACTGAACAGATGGCTTTTAGCTAATAAACAAAATTAGGCAGGTGAACTTGGAAGGCATAATGGGATAGCTAACGATCTAGTGCATCTTCTAAAAGTCTTAAAATTTACCTGCCAGATTTAATTAACCTCCCACAGGGACAATAATTGACTACAAGAAACCACGATCTCACGATTTCCGCTATTTGGCTACTGTACTGAACAGATGGCTTTTAGCTAATAAACAAAATTAGGCAGGTGAACTTGGAAGGCATAATATAATAGCTAACGATCTAGTGCATCTTCTAAAAGTCTTAAAATTTACCTGCCAGATTTAATTAACCTCCCACAGGGACAATAATTGACTTCAAGAGACCACGATCTCAAGATTTCCGTGTTATATCTACTGTACTGAACAGATGGCTTTTAGCTAATAAACGAAATAAGGCAGGTGAACTTGGAAGGCATAATATGATAGCTAACAATCTAGCGCATCTTCTAAAAGTCTTAAAATTTACCTGCCAGATTTAATTAACCTCCCACAGGGACAATAATTTACTTCAAGAGACCACGACCTCACGATTTCCGCTATATAGCTACTATACTGAACAGATGGCTTTTAGCTAATAAACGAAATTAGGCAGGTGAACTTGGAAGGCATAATGGGATAGCTAACAATCTAGTGCATCTTCTAAAAGTTTCAAAACTTACCTGCCAGATTTAATTAACCTCCCACAGGGACAATAATTAACTACAAGAAACCACGATCTCACGATTTCCGCTATTTGGCTACTGTACTGAACAGATGGCTTTTAGCTAATAAACGAAATTAGGCAGGTGAACTTGGAAGGCATAATGTGATAGCTAACAATCTAGTGCATCTTCTAAAAGTTTCAAAATTTACCTGCCAGATTTAGTTAACCTCCTACAGGGACACTAATTGACTACAAGAGACCACGATCTCAAGATTTCCGCTTTATCGCTAATGTACTGAACAGATGGCTTTTAGCTAATAAACGAAATTAGGCAGGTGAACTTGGAAGGCATAATTGGATAGCTAACAATCTAGTGCATCTTCTAAAAGTCTTATAATTTACCTGCCAGATTTAATTACCCTCCCACAGGGACACTAATTGACTACAAGAGACTACAATCTCACGATTTCCGCTATATAGCTAATGTACTGAACAGATGGCTTTAAGCTAATAAACGAAATTAGGCAGGTGAACTTGGAAGGCATAATGGGATAGCTATTAATCTAGTGCATCTTCTAAAAGTCTTAAAATTTACCTGCCAGATTTAATTAACCTTCCACAGGGACACTAATTGACTACAAGAGACTACGATCTCAAGATAGTTGGCAATCAAAGTATACCTTTCAAGTTTACCTGCCTAATTTAGTTTAGTAACAGTATACCCGTTTAACATTTTAATTGAGGCGGGAAGTTTAAAATCCTACCCTCTCCTACTTCATTAGTGTCCCCATGGGGGCCGGGGGCAAATTAGATCCGGCAGGTAAAATTTTTAAAACGTTTAAAAGACAGTTTAGGTAGTTATCAATCAAAGTATATATTTCAAGTTTACCTGCCTAATTTAGTTTAGTAACAGTATACCGCTTTATATATTCAATAAGCGGGTATACGGTAACTAAACTAAATTAGGCAGGTAAACTTTAAAGGTATACTTTGGTTGAAAACAACTTAAACTGTCTGGTGAGAGTTTCAAATCTTACCTGCCGGATCTCAATAGGACATTAATGATGTAAGAGAGTGTAGGATTTTAATATTCCCGCCTCAATTGAATATGAAAAGCCGATATACTGTTACTAAACTGAATAAGGCAGGTAAACTTGCAAGGTATACTTTGATTACCAACAAAATAATCTGTCTTTTAAACGTTTCAAATCTTACCTACCGGATCTTAATAGCCCCCATGGGTAATGAAGTAAGAGAGTGTAGTATTTTAAACTTCCCGCCTCAATTGAATATGTAAAGCCGATATACTGTTACTAAACTGAATTAGGCAGGTAAACTTGCAAGGTATACTTTGATTGCCAACAACCCAAACTGTCTTTTAAACGTTTCAAATGACAAATCGTACCTGCCGGATCTTAAAAGCCCGCCATGGGGACATTAATGAGGTAAGAGAGTGTAGGATTTTAAACTTCCCGCCTCAACTAAATTAGGCAGGTAGACTTAAAAGGTATACTTTGATTGATAACTACCTAAACTGTTTCATAAACGTTTCAAATCTTACCTCACGGATATAATATGCCCCCATGGGGACATTAATGAAGTAAGAGAGTGTAGGATTTTAAACTTCCCGCCTCAATTGAATATGTAAAGTGGTAATACTGGATCTTAAAAGCCCGCCATGGGGACATTAATGAGGTAAGAGAGTGTAGGATTTTAAACTTCCCGCCTCAACTAAATTAGGCAGGTAGACTTAAAAGGTATACTTTGATTGATAACTACCTAAACTGTTTTATAAACGTTTCAAATCTTACCTCACGGATATAATATGCCCCCATGGGGACATTAATGAAGTAAGAGAGTGTAGGATTTTAAACTTCCCGCCTCAATTGAATATGTAAAGTGGTAATACTGTAACTAAACTAAATTAGGCAGGTAAACTTGAAAGTTATACTTCAATTGCCAACAACCTAAACTGTCTTTTAAACGTTTCAAATCTTACCTGCCGGATTTAATCTGCCCCCCATGGGGACACTAATGAAGTAGGGGAGGGTAGGATTTTAAACTTCCCGCCTCAGTTGAAAATGTAAAGCGGGTATACTGTTACTAAACTTAATTGAGACATTAATTAAATCCGGCAGGTAAATTTTAAAGCTTTAAGAGGATGCACTATATTGTAACCTATCATATTATGCCTTCCAACTTCATCTGCCTAATTTAGTTAATTAACTAAAAGCCATCTGTTCAGTACAGTAGCTCTAAGACGGAAATGTAGAGATCGTAGTCTCTTGTAGTCAATTAGTGTCCCTGTGGGAGGTAAATCAAATCTGGCAGGCAAATTTTGAAACTTTTGAAGGATGCACTAGAATGTTAGCTATCACATTATACCTTCCAAGTTCACCTGCCTAATTTAGTTTATTAGCTTAAAACCATCTGTTCAGTACAGTAGCTATAAGACAGAAATGTGGAAATCGTAGTCTCCTGTAGTCTATTAGTGTCCCTGTGGGAGGTAAATCAAATCTGGCAGGTAAATTTTGAAACTTTAAGAAGATGCACTAGATTAATAGCTATCAGATTATGCCTTTCAAGTTCACCTGCCTAATTTCGTTTATTAGCTAAAAGCCATCTGTTCAGTACATTAGCGATAAAGCGGAAATCTTGAGATCGTAGTCTCTTGTAGTCAATTAGTGTCCCTGTGGAAGGTTAATTAAATCTGGCAGGTAAATTTTAAGACTTTTAGAAGATGCACAAGATCGTTAGCTATTATATTATGCCTTCCAAATTTACCTGCCTAATTTCGTTTATTAGCTAAAAGCCATCTGTTCAGTACATTAGCGATAAAGCGGAAATCTTGAGATCGTAGTCTCTTGTGGTCAATTATTGTCCCTGTGGAAGGTTAATTAAATCTGGCAGGTAAATTTTAAGACTTTCAGAAGATGCACTAGATTAATAGCTATCACATTATGCCTTCCAAGGTCACCTGCCTAATTTCGTTTATTAGCTGAGAGCCATCTGTTCAGTACATTAGCTATATAGCGGAAATCTTGAGATTGTAGTCTCTTGTAGTCAATTAGTGTCCCTGTGGAAGGTTAATTAAATCTGGCAGGTAAATTTTAAGACTTTTAGAAGATGCACTAGATTAATAGCTATCACATTATGCCTTCCAAGTTCACCTGCCTAATTTCGTTTATTAGCTTATCTGTTCAGTACATTAGCTATATAGCGGAAATCGTGAGATCGTGGTCTCTTGTAGTCAATTATTGTCCCGGTGGGAGGTTAATTAAATCTGGCAGGTAAATTTTGAAACTTTTAGAAGATGCACTAGATTGTTAGCTATCCCATTATGCCTTCCAAGGTCACCTGCCTAATTTCGTTTATTAGCTGAGAGCCATCTGTTCAGTACATTAGCTATATAGCGGAAATCTTGAGATTGTAGTCTTTTGTAGTCAATTAGTGTCCCTGTGGGAGGTAAATTAAGTCTCGCAGGTAAATTATAAGACTTTTAGAAGATGCACTAGATTGTTAGCTATCCTATTATGCCTTGCAAGTTCACCTGCCTGATTTCGTTTATTAGCTAAAAGCCATCTGTTCAGTACATTAGCGATAAAGCGGAAATCTTGAGATCGTAGTATCTTGCAGTCAATTAGTGTCCCTGTGGGAGAGTAATTAAATCTGGCAGGTAAACTTTGAAACTTTTAAAAGATGCACTAAATTGTTAGCAATCATATTATGCCTTCCAAGTTCACCTGCCTAATTTATTTGTTACCTAAAAGCCATCTGTTCAGTACAGTAGATATAACACGGAAATCTTGAGTTCGTAGTCTCTTGTAGTCAATTAGTGTCCCTGTGGAAGGTTAATTAAATCTGGCAGGTAAATTTTAAGACTATTAGAAGATGCACTAGATTAATAGCTATCACATTATGCCTTCCAAGTTCACCTGCCTAATTTCGTTTATTAGCTTAAAACCATCTGTTCAGTACATTAGCTATATAGCGGAAATCTTGAAATCGTGGTCTCTTGTAGTCAATTAGTGTCCCAGTGGAAGGTTAATTAAATCTTGCAGGTAAATTTTAAGACTATTAGAAGATGCACTAGATTAATAGCTATCACATTATGCCTTCCAAGTTCACCTGCCTAATTTCGTTTATTAGCTTAAAGCCATCTGTTCAGTACATTAGCTATATAGCGGAAATCGTGAGATCGTGGTCTCTTGTAGTCAATTAGTGTCCCTGTGGGAGGTAAATTAAATCTGGCAGGTAAATTTTGAAACTTTTAGAAGATGCACTAGATTGTTGGCTATCAGATTATGCCTTTCAAGTTCACCTGCCTAATTTCGTTTATTAGCTAAAAGCCATCTGTTCAGTACATTAGCGATAAAGCGGAAATCTTGAGATCGTAGTCTCTTGTGGTCAATTATTGTCCCTGTGGAAGGTTAATTAAATCTGGCAGGTAAATTTTAAGACGTTCAGAAGATGCACTAGATTGATAGCTATCACATTATGCCTTCCAAGTTCACCTGCCTAATTTCGTTCATTAGCTAAAAGCCATCTGTCCAGTACAGTAGGTATAAGACGGAAATCTTGAGATCGTGGTCTCTTGAAGTCAATTAGTGTCCCTGTGGGAGGTAAATTAAATAATTCTTGAGGGAATTGAATCCCCCAGGTAAATTTGGACACGTTCACTTGTTTTTCACTTAAAGGTGGTAGCCACATGTACCATGTGTTTAAGTTTAACTGCAATTGACACATTTTCCAGCAGGTGTCGCTCTTATGGTTATTTGTTGTTGTTTTTTTTGCGTTTTTCCCAATTTGAAGTAACCTAACTTTCAAATTATCGATCTAAGTCTTCACGGAAGAGATCTTATATCTATTTTGTCCACATTCACGGCGAAAAACTCGATGAATCAAATAAATAAGCAAATTTAGTGAGTATCGGTGCATGTGAATCAGCTGCTAGCTTTCCTATAGGCGAATCGGCTGCTGGAATGGGCTGTTGAATCGGCTGCTGGAATCGGCTGCCGAAAGGGCTGCTAACTTCAGGTCGGTCAAAACGCTAAGGATGCGGTTGAAAACTTACGTACATCCCAAGATGGCTTCTCAAGTGGGCGTGACCTGGAAACAACAAGTGGGTGACAACGTCTTTAAAAAAATCTCTTTCTCAAACTTCACAATTTCGGTTCTAGAGATAGAATAAAGACTGCCATCACAATTGACTACTTTTTTTTACGACAGTATGGTATGTCTTTGTGTAGAGTACGGAGAGAAGATCCAAGACTTCGGAGTGAAGTGAAGACAGACACACTGATGTTGTCGTGGCCGATAGAGACAATCTTTATTCACGTTCATCTCTCCCTGACTCTATCCTCGGTCTGCCCTGACTATCTACTGTCAGCCCCTCTGACTCTGTCTGGGACTTCTTATCTCATCTGGCATCTTACCATCTGTGTTCGGCAGCTAGAGTAATCAATTCTCGCGGTTCTTCAAAACCAGTCAGTCCTTCACATGTTCCTCTTACCTCCCAGGGGGAGTTGACAGTGTTTCTGAGAAATACGGGTTGACAAATCTATTCGTAACTTATGAGGCAAGTATGTGCCACATTGCGAACTTAAGTATATGTACGCTATGTTACATTTGCAACTATTGCTTGTTACATATATATATATCTGTGGAGAATCTAACGTTATACCGTTGCATCGATTTGCGTGAACAAATGGCACTACGAAAGACGGGTGAATAAGATGGTACATTAGAAAGAAGTATAAAAAAGCGTCCAAATATGCCTGGAAATAATCATAAACACTCCAGCCAGCGAGAGATTGTTTAAACACAGGCTATTTATAAGTCATCTGCTTGGAGATTAGGTCTGGCTGCGGTAAACATGTTTACGACACAAATACAGAATCTGTCTCGTAACTTCTCTGTGTGTTTAGCTGTTGTGTTCTTCCTTTTCTCTTTTTATTCACTGAGCACTTATCGCAATATAACAGAAATTACCATGTTTTGATAAAGCAATAATACTACCGTAATATACAAATCAATTTTTCGGTAACTGTTCAACCTTTCTGCCAACCTTTTTGGCATAAACATTGAATCTGTTTTGCCATATGAATCACTTTTGCCCATTATGCATGTTTAAGCTATGCTGGTATTGCATATATTTAAATGTATATGTCACATACATATTAGTTAGGTTCATGCATGTTAAACGAACTGTATCTAGCCCCTTGGGGCATGAATATTCAATAAAGGTCTTTCATTCATTTTATCTTCTAGGTTCTATGAGAGGAATGTGGAACGTGACAAATGAGAACGGTACCATCTGTATCCTTGCCTACATGTCCGTCAGTATGGAAATCACCTACACCACCGAAGCCAACACTTCGTCTACAGCAACCCTAACCCTCCCGCCCAATTCCACAGTAACCGGAGAATGCTTAGATATCATTTCAGTATTCTCATTTTCATCTATAAATATAACATCTGAAGACCTCGGCGTTTCCCTGGCCCTAAATTTCAAAGTCTACAACGACAGTAGGGGTTATGAATTATTCCACGTCTTGCTGGAATATAGGGAAGACCAGATGTCGTTTCCGGATACGTCCAAACCTTTCGAACTCGGTGTGTCAGAAAATTCTACACTAGAGGTTTTCAAGAGCCAAGAGGGTTACTCTTACAAGTGTGACCAACCGACGAGGATTCAAATTGACGAGAAATCAACAGTGGTCTTTGAAAACGTGCAAATTCAACCCTTTTTCGTGGAAAGCGGCGCATTTGGTCCAGAGATCGTTTGTAGAAATCAAAATGAAACGACCACACTGCCTCCTACACAACCTCCGACTACAAGCGCCCCCCCCCCCTACTACTTCGCCGCAAGTATCAACAACTGATGTGCCTTCTACGACTCTAGCAACTACAAACGTCCGCACCACACTCGAAACTACACCAAACGTCCTAACAACCACAGAAAGAGAAACGACCCAGGCCCCGAAAACTACGCTGCTCGCAACAACTTCGGAACAACCTACAACGGAGGGAAAAACCGAGATTCCATACGTCACTCCGACCGGCCCCCCTATTGAAGGAGAGTGGTCCGTCCTCAAAGATGGTAAGAAATGCTTCATCCTCAAAGCGGCTCTTCAATTCAACATCTCCTACGTTGTTTCTCCAGATTTTTCCAAAGCGTGGCGTCTTGTCAATGTTCCCGCAACCGCCATAGCGAGCGGGTATTGCTCAGGCATTGCCTCAGAGATAACACTATCCTTCGACAACGACAGATTCAGGCTCACACTTCTTTTCCAGAGACAGCTATCCCCAGACGGCACGTCCTTCAAGTTGTCTAAAATTACCCTCGACTACCTAGAAACGCACGAGAATTTCCCCGACTCCGCTTTACCCAACGTACCACACCACGTGTTCAATGAAAACTTGTCTTCACAAACCTTGAGTGCAGAAGTCGGTAAGTCTTATAAATGTAACGTGGGGCAAAATATTGAGCTAGACCTTGAAGAACACGACCGAGTTTTGACGATAAGCACCATCCAGGTACAGCCATTTGAAGTACATGACGATGATTTCAGCGACGCCTACCTGTGCCCGGGTTACAAAGAAACTACAACAACGTTAACACAGTCGACCAAAGTCTCCACACCGGATCCTACGACGGAAGGAAAAACCGAGACCCCATACGCCTCCACTCCTACAACGGAGGGAAAAACTGAGATCCCATACATCCCTCCAACTGGCCCCCCTATTGAAGGAGAGTGGCACGTCCCAAAAGATGGCAAGAAATGCTTCATCCTCAAAGCGGCTCTTCAATTCAACATCTCCTACGCCGTTTATGGCATAGGTGGCGGCATAGCTTGGCGTGTGGTCAACGTTCCCGATACGGCAGACGCCAGCGGGTATTGCTCCGAACTTGCCTCAGAGATAACACTATCCTTCGACAACGACATATTCAGGCTCACACTTCTTTTCCAGAGACAGTTGTCCCCAAATGGCGCATTCTTCGAGTTGTCTAAAATCACCCTAGACTACGAAGTGAGGCATGAGTTTTTTCCGGACTCTGCATTTCCCGACATACCGAACCACGTCGTCGAAGCAAGCCTGTCTTCCAAAATCCTTAGTGCCGAAATCGGCAAGTCTTTTAAATGTAACGTAGAGCAAGAGATCATTTTACATGGCGACCGAGTTTTGACGATTAGCACCATCCAAGTGCAACCATTTGAAGTGCATGACGATAAGTTCAGCGATGCAGACCTGTGCCCAGCAGAAACTACAACAACACAGTCGACCAAAGTCTCCACTCCTACGACGGAGGGAAAAACCGAGATCCCATACGTCCCTCTAACTGGCCCCCCTATTGAAGGAGAGTGGCACGTCCTTAAAAATGGTAAGAAATGCTTCATCCTCAAAGCGGCTCTTCAATTCAACATCTCCTACGTCAGTGGTGGCCTAGATTTTAGCCCTACTTGGCGTATTGTCAATGTTCCCGATACCGCATTGGCCAGCGGTTATTGTTCCGAACTTACCTCAACAACCTCTATGGTCTCAGAAATAACACTATCCTTCGACAACGACCGATTCAAACTCACACTCCTTTTCAAGGGAGAGCAGTCACCGGAAGACACCTCCTTCGAGTTGTCTAAAATTACCCTCGACTACCAGGAGACGTACGAGATTTTCCCCGACTCTGCGGTACCCTACGTACCACACCACGTGGTCGATGGAAACTTGTCTCCCCAAATCATAAGTGCCGAAATCGGCAAGTCTTTCAAATGTAATGTAGAGCAAGAGATCGTGTTAGATTATGAAGGTCACGACCATGTTTTGATGATAAGTACCATCCAGGTGCAGCCATTTGAAGTGCAGAATGACACGTTCGGTGACGCCTACCTGTGTCCAGGTTACGAGCGACCCAAAGCTAACTCCTCGAGCCCCGTGGTTACAGCAGTTGTCGTGGTCAGTGTAGGTCTCATACTTGTGGCATTTCCTGTGGTCTATATCTGTCGGAAGAAAAGGCTGTGTCGGGGGATCGCTAAGCACGTTCAGGCGATGCCAACACGAGGTCCGGCCGGTTTCACAGCGCTTGTAAACTCCTCTGGCGACGCAAGCCCTTTGGTGTCGATGACGGGGGAGGACGATTAAAGTTGGTATTAGGGCCTGGTCATCTTCGTCGTACGACGGTCGTACGATGGTCGTACGATGATCGTACGAAAGTCGTACGATGGTCGTACGATGTCAAATTGTTGAGGGAAGTCTTAGGATAGTTGTACAAGTGTCGTACAAAATTCGGTTGTCTTGTTGCCAAAGAGATACATGCCGGTGGTTGGTTTCATGTCACCACCTGCTAGAAAATCTTACGACATATCAACATCATACTACAACTTACGACACGAATGTGACCAAGCCGTCTATTACGTTCAATGTAGTCCCATACTTGACCGTGGGGCGCCAACTAAATTAAACTTACTCCGTTCCTAAAAGTCTTTTGGAACGGCCAGATCAAATTCAGAATACAAAGAAGCTAACCGAGCGACAAAATAAGATTCTCTATTACATGTATAGTTGTAGAACCAAAACATGGCCAAATTGCATATGAATGTGAGGAATGTAACCATAGTTTAATGGAAAATACATATATACACAACCATATGCATGCTTTCTGTGCTCTATGAAATGCAAGTTGTATTTTTTTTTTTCAATTGAAGATCTGAAAAAGGTCTGTTTGATTTGTACATGTATATTGCATAATAGGAGGAATTGTAAAATAATTGAATTGAACTAGAATGTGAACTTGTTAGATGTATTATTGTAAAAGAGGCACAACTGAAGACGTTGGAATCAGCAATAAGATATAATTGTGGTGAACGAATATTGTTATACAAATATATTCATGTATATATGTTATACATGTATGTTATACATTAGAAAATGAAATGCTGCATTAGAATTAGCAAGATTTAATTTAGCATCAAAGAACACATGTACAGTGCCGCTCTTTGTGATTGAGAAAATATGGTGTGTACTTTGAATCTATCATCAATAAGGTTTGTAGACATGTGTTTAATGTCACGTTCTATATAAACTTTAAAATTGTAAAGCAAAAATGTAAAACAAAATCAAAGGTCAGCTACAAAAGGAAGATGTCACAATTTAGAAATAGAGAAATGACGAATGTTACGCCATCACTTAGAAATTCAAGAGACAACCATACATAATTGTACTTTGCACACAGGATAGTAACTACAACAAATAAAGGTTCCAATCAGCTGGATATATCTGTTTTCGCCTTCTTTATCTTTAGCTATGTTTGCATGTCATGTCCTAGATCTATATGAATCGCTGATTAGTTAACCAATCAATCAATCAATCAATCAATTAATCAACCATTCCTTTGTGGGAATCAATTGAAAGACCCCTTGAAAGTTTATTGCAAGTTCTTGCCAGTATAGTAGGCTAATTGCAAGTGCATGTCACATGAAAGGAAAGACAGACAATGGTGAACTGTATAGCATGTGATCGGTCTAAATACTAACACTAAATACTAACTTATTTGGTTCGACTTCTTTTTCTGAGTCAGTCGTACGTGGAAGACGAACGATCCCACCTTTTCTGTAATGTGTGAGTTTTGTGATGTTAAGAGGGGAGTAGTTTTCTTTTTGTCTGTAAACTTGGAGAAATAAGGATGGAATTTGGTGTCCTCTTTAAGTTGTAAACAGTTTATTTAATATGTTTCTGTCACTATTGAAGTTCAGAAAAACACATGTAAATTTTTCAAATTGTCCAGGTACAGGTCCGGACCTGTACCCAAACCTCTGTACCGGTACCGGTACCTGTACCTGTACCTGATGTTACGTTTAGGTACGCAGCACTACTATCCAGTATTTGATTATACTGCTGCTGGGGTCCCTGACACGGGTAGGCAGCAGTCGGCTATACATTCTTCACTCCACACTATCAAGCCGCTTTGTTCAGCGGGTCCACGCTGGTGAGGCCGGACACCTTAATGCCTCTCCTTATCTTATTTGATGATATACAGATACAGGTACTTCAAATTCTTGTAATGTTTCAACCAATGAATATATTATCTGCTTTTGTTTTTCAAATTTGTCATGAACTCTTTGAGATTGTTTTGGAAAGAATCCGTCTGAACGAATCTGGTGATTTCTTCCACTTCCTTCTCCCTGTTGTGTTGAAAAGTCTGCAGCAGTTTTCTGCGGAGGTTGGACTTGGTTAGGATTCTGGCTGCGTCGGGAACCTGCAGCCACTCACGCAGCTCCGACTCTGCTGCAGACAAAACTTCTGCCTCAGGAACAACCTTGATATTGGAAAGACAAAAACGAAAGTAAGAAAATAGACGAGAAGCATGGAATCACCAAATCCTTTGTTCCTTCCATGCATCCATGCACCCATGCATCCTTCCATCCATCCATCCATCCATCCATCCATCCATCCATCCATCCATCCATCCATCCATCCATCCATCCATCCATCCATCCATCCATCCATCCATCCATCCATCCATCCATCCATTAATCCATCCTTCTTTCCTTGCATTTTCTTTCTTCAATTCTTCAATTGATTCCATTCTTTTTCCCTTCATTCCCTTCCATATTTACACCATATGTTTCTCCATCCATATTTGTTGTATTTTGCAAGCAAATGATTTTCTTAGTGATACTAGCAATTGGTATAGTTTTAGTGTGTTATGTTATACCTTATCCACCAGGCCCAGTTGAAGTGCCTCCTCTGGCCTGTACAGTTTCCCCTGAAGAATAGACAACTCTGCTTGTCTCTGTCCAATGGTGTCTGCAAGTAACTGTTGTATCCATGCTGGGGGGAACAGACCTGCTCTCAGAGCACTTATACCTGGCAGAAAAAAAGGCAAAATGTAACATTACAGCTTTTCAAAAAATCTCATGGTATTACAGTCTGACATCATCATCAGTCGATGTGCTTTAGCTAAGACAGGGTTATACCGACCTTATTATGGGGTGATATACCCTTTCGTTGGCTGATACAAGACAGGGATGCACCAGTTCTCAGTCCGGGTGAATGATGTAAATCACTGCATGGCTGATACGAGACGGAGGCTCGCCAGGCCTCCATCCGGGTTACTTGTAGTGAATCACCAATTCCAGTGATTTGGACCATAGCACACCGGGGCATGCCCCTACTCTTTTTCGAAAGGTGTGAGGTTTTTTTTAACGTGCACAGGACTACCATTTAACGTCCTATCCAAGGGACAGTCAGACATAATGATTTGAATCATGTGCAAATCTTTGGGTGACCCCTATTTAACTAAAGTACACATTTCCTTGACTGCTTGTGGGGTTTTATTTGTATTTGATACTACGTAGTAGTTATTCCAGATACAAAAACTTTATAGCCTATTTACTAAGATCCTTTATATTATAATTTGTAAATTTATTTATTCATTTATAAATCTTAAGGGTAGTCCCTTCAGTTAACTGAGTAACTGATTTCCAAGAGACTCTGCTTAAAAAGTAATCATTATTATGTATCGTAAAGATTTTTAAAACATTGCTTAACTGAAGGAAGCCGTACCCCCTCCCCACTCAACAAAAACTTACAGTACTACGTATTCATCAAAAAGGCTGGCACTTTCTTTTAGAAATACTTTTTTTCTTTCTTCATTTTTGTGATTTCTTAGAATGATTGATGAAACTTGTCACTCACCAATGGTGTACTTGCCAGCAGCCATGATCCTGTAGTCACAGACCAATGAGAGCAGACATCCCCCTGCAGGGGCGTGGCCGGTGATGGTTGCTATGGTGACCAGGTGTGTCTGGTACAGGTTGATGATGAAGGTTTGTAGGGCTCTCCAGAAGGCAGTGACGTGCTCTGGACTATGGCTCTCACTCTGTAGAAGTTTGACATCAAATTTAACATTTTTCTTAAAATCATTTTGCACTGAAGGGAAACTGGCAAAGCTTAAGTGATGTAGCCTCCATAGCACTCAGGCTCTCTGGGCCTTTTTTTCTGGCTCATGATGCACCTTTTGTTAATGGCTTATTTTTGTACTGGGTCATTTGTACAGCCGGTCCATAGAAGTCATCAGCAGAAAGTGTATCATGAGCCAAAAGAAATGCCCAGAGAGCCCGTAAAATACTGTTAGTCTTGACATTGACATTTTTATTGTAACGTTAGTTCAAAGTTTTCAGGGTCACTTCACTGGAAACTCAAAAACATGCATATGGGGGCATTTATTCTATAACCCCAATGTGCTGCTAGTATAATTGTTTAAATGGAAAAGTGAAAGGTACAATTTCATTTTGTCGCAATTTGAAACTGAATTGAAATCAATGTTACATTATTCTAAGGATTTGACAACATGGACGTCTAATGTCAATTTTTGCTTACATTACATTAGTGTTGCACCTGATAGCACTATACAAAGGATTGTTCACTAAAAAGTAAGAACAATTGCCATTACCTATATACTAGTAATACAAGTAAAATTACTTGTACATATATAAAATAAAGTGATACTATGAAGATAGCTGTTATTATGGAACCTGTCATTCAACCGGAGTTCCTACCTGGCAGACTCTGCTCTGCTCTGCTCTGCTCTACTCTACTCTACTTGTCTTCTTTTATGTCTCAACAGCAATTCCTCACTGATACACTTTTCTACGGTACGATTACGCATGCAAATTTAATAGCACCGTTACAAGTAGTGGGGAGGGGGGCTACATACCAGAGTCAGTTCGCCCATGTCGATACCAGCACTGAAGATCCCCGGTAGGGAAGACGTTAGGATCATCCCACGACACGAGTGATCATCTTCCAGTTTCTCCAGAAGGATGGTAAACTCTGTCAGGAATTCTAAATTCAGTCCGTTCGCTGGCGGTCGCTGCATGCGTACGATGGCAAAGTCGCCGTCAGAGTTTTTCGTCGTCTGCAAGAAACTATTCGTACGACGGCTACACAACGATCGTTTCCCCGTATTTAAGAGGGAGGGAAAAACAAACAAACGCTTAGAAAACGTCGCAGACTGTCTTAGGAACATCGTGATTGATTTTTGTTTCGTTTGAGAGATGTTGAAGACGTTATAGTTTAGTTTTGTAGAGATTTTCGAGATCACCGAAAAAACAACATCAGGGCGCCGCCATGTTTTTGCTCGTTCCCAGGTTGCAGCGTCATAATCTCGTTCGCAGGGATAGGGAACATAAAAATGCACCTGTTCATATTTAATAGATCGTATGATTATGGTTGATGAAAAGGATTATACAAATTTCTCGATGCTCATGACGTAATATGATAAATTCAGAAATATACCCTCACATTGCGATACATTCAACATGGGTTGAATTTTATTATGCTGCTTTTCAGATCATATTTATTGCTTTCTTTGTGATCTTGAATTACCAAAAATCTAAACAGCTGATTGCGCTTCAAAGAAAAAAGGCATACCTTGTAAAAATCTAGTAGAAGATGGAAAGGCATGAAATGATTCTTTTACAAATGACAAATGAGTCAATGGTACTTGAATGAACATGTTCATAAAAAAATTCTTTAGTGCTATGAAGTTTGAATCTTTGATATCTTTGATACAGGATACAAAAAATTGGCTTCATTTTCATAAGCACAAAAATCTATACATTGCCATAATCACACAGTGAACACTCACTTTCCAGTTTATTGTAACACGAAAATACAAACTCTAATGCTGCAAACATGTCAATGCTTTAGAATTCCCTCAAACAACAGTAAGTATAAAATATAACGTTATATTGAATGAATACATCATCATCATCTTTTGCTTACAAGTGGCCAGAGGACTTCAAAAACATTGTGAAAGTATCCTCTATGGTATGGATTCCATCTACCACGTTTACATTTTACAGCAAATTTCATCTTTCTCTT
This sequence comes from Branchiostoma lanceolatum, assembly GCF_035083965.1. Taxonomy (NCBI): domain Eukaryota; kingdom Metazoa; phylum Chordata; class Leptocardii; order Amphioxiformes; family Branchiostomatidae; genus Branchiostoma; species Branchiostoma lanceolatum. Next base: position 14,626,798 of record NC_089729.1, read on the forward strand.
GCTATCTTCTTCTACTTGTTGTTTTTTTTGTTTTGTCTTATCTTGTTTCCCTCTTCCTTTTATGTAAGTGTTTTTGTCTTGTTGTTTTTGTTTTTGTTGTTGTTGTTGTGAAGCAGGTCTCTTGTAGAGTTCGTTGGTGGTTACGTTGTTGACTGTGAGGTAGAGATGGTAAAGGGTGAAGCCCACGAGTAGTATAGTGAGGAGACTAAGTGAAATCAGGAGGAAGATCATCCTTGGATGCTGCATGAACAGGTACTGTATAAGGAGAAACACAAAAAAATATCTATCTTTAAAATGTCTTTGTTGAGTTTTCAAGTAAAACAATTAAAGCAAATACAATCTACAAAACTGGTTGAATTAAAAAGATAGAAAGATATTTATTCAGCAATCTAAAAGTCACAGTTGAAGATAAAAACAAAACAAAACAATAATTTGTCATAAATTAGATAGATAAACTGGCTTTTAGGTCAAAACATTTTGAATCAATAACAATTCACGACATTGTACAGTAGTTATAAACTGGCAGGAATATATTAGAAGAAAAAAAGTTTTTTTCTGTAGAATATTTCATAGAGTGAGAAAAATGGAAGTGTCATTCAACAATTGCTTTCTGAAATCACCTCACCTGACACAAAGTGCGGAGGTCCATGGGCTGAGGTCTGCCATAGCGGTCTACATAATGGGCAGACCACAGCTTGTTGGCTTCCACTATCTGCAGCGCCACCTGGCAGGTTGCAAAGGAAATGTAGCCACACAAGCAGCACAGACTGACCAGGAAGCCCAGGAACAGGCGATGGTTCAGCCCACCAATACAGCAGTTCACCCATAGGCAATGGTGGTCAAACCGGTACACACAGTGGTTGCAAAATGCTGTAGGAAAAACAAAGAGGAAAAAATGCAAAGAGCTCAAGTGAAAAACAACTATGAAAGGTTGTAGGTAGGATCCTACACACAACAATGTTGGAAAAGTGAAGTTATTGTCAAACTTCTTGCATCTTTAAAGGCATCCAGAGCATTTTATGAGTCTTGAAACTTGAATAAAAAACTCGGATTTCTAGTCATTCCTACACATAGTAAGTTTTAATAACACTATACCATTACATATCTACATTAAAGGAGCAAAGATATGATGTTGTTGTGTGGTGAGAACTGATAAAAAAATCCAAGCCCTAATAGACTGATCCTGACTGTCCATCACAATTAGTGGTTCGACCAATGGGAAAGTGACTGCATGTCCGTCAAATATTTTCATTTTTATGTTTTATTTGCATTTCTACGTTTTGACGGAGGTGGGCGGGGCTATGGTATCTGTCTATTTACACTAGGCGCGTGAAACTAAAAGATCACCATGTAGCTTATTTTTTGTGCCGCTTTTGAGCACTTTTGATACGAAATCCGCACGCAAATGTGGTCAACAGTGGCATTAAATGTCAATTTCATAAAGATTACAACAACTAGAATATTTTTAGTCTTTAAGCCTCATAAAATGCTCTGGGTGCCTTTAATCCTAGAAATAAGCAGATACATACTTCTTATCAAAAAGTGACAACAGCTTTGTTTGTTCTACTTTCATGATGATTTTTATCAATAAAGACTTAATGAATACTATTCACAACTTTGCATCTATAGTGTGCATTGCTCATGTTTTAAGGATTATCTCACATATTCAACTAGAAATGCAACAATCTGTAGCTTTAAAAACATATATGATCTTCGAATATGATTATTTTCCAAACAATCATTGAAAAGGTATATAAAGTATTACTTCAAAACTTACCACAATGTTTGGATCTTGCTGGCTTCTCGAACTGACACGTTCGACATTGTTCATCTTGTCTGTACAGCCGTCCATCAAACTCGTACAACTTGAAATGTTTGTCCACATTTCCTTTCGTGATCACCCCTGGATCTCCCATACTTAGAGTACAGAACAGCACAGCGTTAACACACAGGATGTAGAGTGGTAGTTTCTGGTAGAGGGGGAGGGCAGGGGCTTCGTATAGGGCAGCATAGTGTAACACATCAAGCTGGAAAGTGGAGAAGCCTGCCATAACCAGAATGGCATACAGGCATTGGAACAGCGGGTTCCTAAAAAGAAAAGGAGAAATAAGTTAAAAGTAAGTACTACATCATTTAGAACGTATTCTCATGTTCTCATAGGCAATGTGAATCATATTAAAGATATTTGGCTTTGTGTTGATTATACAACCAATTATCTCCTCAATCAGCAAATCAATAACTTGTTTATTGATAAGATGTTATTGTCTTCGAATTCAGTAAAAAAAAAAGGAGGTCTGAAAATGTTTCTTGAATCACTAGGATTCGTACCAACTTAAAAACTTAAACTTTAAAGTAAATCATGTGTGCGTAGAGCGTTTAAGGCTGGCAGGGCAATTTCCAAGTTAAATAAAGACCCATTCATTCATATAGAAAACTGTACCTTGTATAAGCTGCATATTGCCACAGTTTCTCAACCTGTCTTCTCAATAGAGAGGGTAGGCAGTGGTGAAAACACCAGTAGCTTCCCTAAGAAACACAACAACAGCAAAAATATTAAAACAATTGAAATATTAATATTTAGTCCCTTAATCAGACTTTTCAACCCTTGTTTCTCAATGTAATGTTGGATTTCATTAATTTGGACGGATACTTATGCATTATTATGTACGACAAGAGTAGTGGTGCGGATCGGTCCGGCCGGACCGGTTCCGGACTTGTAAAACGTTTAGGTTCAAGTCCAAAAAAACCTAAACGTCTGGAAACAAGTCCGGACTTGAAAAAAAAATTCTCTCACTCATACACTCCTTTTTGTTTTAAACCATCTTAAACCTTCCTTAAATTGTGAAATTTGCACTAGAAAAATATTAAAACATTGCTGTTTATGTGTTTATAACTGAACTTTTGTGTTAATTACTGACTGTATATAATTCCGTATATATAGTTTTCAAATTACGTGTAAAATATCTGCCAATATGCAATTTTACATGTAACACGAAAAAATATTCCAAAATTATTGCTCAGGTCCGGACTTTCAAGTCCGGACCTGAACTTAAACTCGGGTTTAGATCCACACCACTAGACAAGAGCATTCAGTTTTCGTAACATTCTTGATAGCTTTCAAGAGCATTTGATTGTGAGGAAATGCCTTACCCTAATGATTGTCTTCCTCAGCTTGCCGACATACCCCCTCCTGTGAAATGAATTGTCCCCGAACCAGAGCACATATGTGATGACGATGAACGCACTCAGGTACAGGGTTGACAGGAGCAGGAAGTCCATTGTGCCTGCGGTCTCCAAATCTGAGTTCAATACACACAATTCTGTATCTGTATCTATATAGCCGGTACAACCGCCATTTGGTGTAACACACCAGCTTACAATTGCATGTAAGTCTGTATGAGGAAGAAAAATGACTGTCTCTGTAGCTCAACTGATAGCATCCTCACAGTTGTGCTGCTCGTTCCAATTAGTTGAAATCTAGGAGACCCTGAGCTTCGAATCTGAGGAAGAGCATCCTCGTTGGAGCTGATTTGATGTCTCTCTGAAGGGAAGAATGGGGGACGGTCACTTTATAACCTGGTAATACAACAGCCTTATTACTCAGATGGGTACCTATATACACTCAGTAGTAACTTGGTTAATTTAATTACATTGTTGGTTTGGTTATTTTCCATATCACGTAAACTGCCTTTAGGTGTAACACATCGGTTTTCTATATGTATGTGTATGTGTATGTGTATGTGTAATGTGTATGTGTATGTGTAAATGTACTGTTAGCTGCATAAGAACCTCTGGCTTTATGTCCCATCAAAGAGAACGTCCCTAACCAAGGCTAGGTACTCATTTTCACCTGCAGTGGGTCAATTGAGGAAATAGGTGTAAAGTGCCTTTCCCAAGGGCACAACATTCCCAGGGTCTGCTAGGGATTCAAACTAGAACCTTTCATTATACGTCAGCGACTTTTAACCCTAAAGATCACATTTGTTTAAGTATGTGTAATGATACTCTCACCTCTCAAATAAACGTACCGGTACGTTTAATTTTTTTCGCCTATAGTTCCACCCGGTACGTTCTTATTCTAGACGGTACGTTTATTATTTTTTGAAAAATTGAGGCTTTGCAAACCAGGAATCTCTCTAAAATCGTAAGTTAAGGTTTATCTGCACATATTTCCCCGGTATTTTTGCTCGTAATTCGCTATTTTTCGGCCTACCGGCGTTGATTTTCTCGCCGCTTTGACGGCCTTGTGAAAAGTATCCTGGCGGCACTCGTAACATATCGGTCGATATCGCTATGAGTCTATGACGCTACAAAGTAAACCGGAAAAAAAGACGCGACATTGACATTTTAAAATACAATTTTCATACAAATAACTTTGATAGTCTCTGTTTATATCGTAAACCAAAGCACGCTGATCAAAAACGTGTGGAGTAGGGTGCACGCCTGCAGGGTAATAATAATTTCCTGACCACTATATCCGTAGTATCGGCAGCGCGGCGGAAGAATTATTTGTTCGCAGAAGACATGTAACACGTTAAAACAACAATCATAACTTAACTTCCCTTGTAATATGTGTTTTGAGGCCACAAAATCTCTAAAACGGCAGAAATATGTCCGATATGATTCGGTAAACAACAGCGCGAAATCGCGAAACATGGCCGCCACTCTCAGGCATGGCGACAGTAAAACTAGCAGCATATTGCGTAGTGCGGATACCGATCTTTAAAATGATACCGTAAACGCATGGAAATATTATATTTTTTGGGCAACGATAGACACACAAGGCCATATTTATTTTCAGAGGGTTCATTTTTTTAAATAATCGTAAGATTTTCCCAATTTAGGCGGTTCATCGTGGGTATCTAGTGTCAACACGTAATGGGTAACTTCTTAGTATGTGCGGTCTGTGACGTTGAGCTACTTTTACAGTCGATCTCTGTTCAATATTGTGGGATTTACCGCGGGAACTCGAAATCCGAGCGTCTCACTTTGTTTTCGACGCTATGGAGCAAAAGTTTATAGCCATATTTCTTTTGTGGAAGGACTGTGTTCATATTTGTGTTTTTTTGTGGTTGATGTCTTTAGAAAATATGATCAGGTACATTTAACTTAAGTACTCTGATGATTTTTGTTATATGTCACTGATTGTCAGTCATAATAAAATGATATAACAATTTTCTTTGATCACTTGCTTCAAGTTCCAAGTAGAAAAAGCATGTATCATGTACATTTTCACTTGTTGAATTTGAAAGCACCGTGGCCCCCGGTTAGGGGTCATAGCGGGGAACCTATGCCCAATTTTTCAATATTACTATTATATTTTACGAAGAGGCGAGGAAGATCATCATGATTTGAACAAGCTATGGACAGTTATTCTGTTCAATATCTATATACTTAATAGGTATGGCATAATTGACTAAATATAAGTTACCTACCTGCTTATTATCTTATTTCCCTCTGACAGTGACAGTTGTACATGTATGGACACAGTTTACCTAGCCTCGACTGTCGATTTTTGAAATTTTCCGGGGGGTACTTTTATTCCAGGGGGTATTTATATTACATTTTGAAGATTTGTCCGGGGGGTACTTCTATTCCAGGGGGTACTTCTATTTGAGAGGTTAGAGTACTGGATGATAATAACTTACATAGCATACTCACTGTAGAGTAGAGTATACTTAACTTAGTTGGTTGGTTACATGTTACCCAACACCTACAAAGAGGCCATGTTTTCAAACCAAACAAACCATGGGTAATAACCAACAACAATGAAAATGTCTAAAAATATGCTATAGTACTGTACATTTCTTCGCAAACAAATTTTGTTCCTAAACTCATGATTGAGTTATGAATATCAACTACATGTACTAAAATTTTCCAGTATATGTAATTCTCATACTGCTCAGATTATTAGGCCCTGAGTAGGTACGGAAATAAGGAGTTTAAAACTTCCTTGATCAGAATGGATGGGTTAGTCGACATACCTTTACTAACAGGCTACATTTCTACAATTTTAAGGCCTATACCGAGATAGATCACACTATTTCTTTTGAATCATACATGTAACGTTACGTTACTTCCATTTCCAAAATTTTACTTGTGACATCTTTTGAATTTTGAGTCGTTGCATTATTACGCATATGCATCTATATCCATGATACAGGACACTGCAGGTACAAAACACACAGGAGACCATACTAAAACAACCAGAGCGTAAATAATTCGGCCCCAAGAGACAAAAAGCCTTCCAAACACTTGTTGTCACCCACCTGTTCATTCACCTGTTCATCTGAAAACTTTCACTTCCGGGTTTCTGACCTTTCACCTCACAGCTGTGCATCACATGTGCGGAGTATTCCAAACCACTTGAGGGTGACACCTTATTATTTTGTCAACTTTCATATCAAATCAAAGTTATCAATAAATGCTCTATAACAGTCAATGTAGTATTAATAACATTGCTAGTGTTATATATCAATATCTACGTTTTTAATATTGCTCTCAAATAAAGTTGATAATTCTTCCCTATAGAAAATAGAATCGTCCAGGTGTGCATGTGAATCTAACGGGACAGGAGACAAGCTCCAGGTATCAGCTCCAGTTAAGGGTGGCGAACTGTTCAACCCGGGTACTTAAGGGTACGATCTAACGGTACCGGGGCCGTGACAGAACCGCCAGCGGGGCCAGATGGCCCACTGAACCGCCAGACTGTCCACTTGGAGCCGGTAGGAGGGTCGAAGTTTCCGTGGCGCGAACTTTTTGCAGCAACAGCTGTTTGGGTGCGGTTTTAGACAAGGTAAGTTTTAGACGGCAGATCCTACTTTATGATACACACAACATGGCTTGAAAAGAAGTTTCAAAGTTCTAATATTTTGATGCTTTTGATCTTTATAGATGATTTTTTGCTTTTGAGATCTTTGTTGAAGTTTAGGAATTATGGATTATTTGATGATAAATGTTACTTGCTATATGTTTCGCAGTGTTACTATTAAAGTATGGCCTTTTAAGGGTACAGAGGTTTTGCTTGCCTTGTCAACTTTTACCAAAGTTCAACCCGACTTTGCATGGCTGCGTCATGTCACACAGGGACTGGTATGTGTGAATCGTTTTTAAATTGCAAGTAGTACGTACATGTATAGCGTTAACATCCACTACCATAATACCGCCACGTTTACTGCAATTTCTAAAGTGACGCTAAGTTAGCAAATGAGCAACTCGTCATTTTTTCCCGGTTACAAATCGATGTTATAGCTTACCTTTGCCACTTGTGCTGTGTATGTTTCATGAATATTCAGCATTTTGGGCAATGAAGTTTTTAACGTTACAAGCAAACACATATCTGTAATTTTAACAACACGAAAAGGTTTGAAGTAAATGTTTTACCTTATATTATATAAGTTATAAAAAAATTGTTGCAACGATTCCAAAACAAAAATAGGAAATTTTAGAATTCAAACAATGATTTTATGGAGGATGGAACAAAAGAGGAAGACTTAAAAGAAGGTGTAATATATAAAAGATCAGAATTGATATGCAGATGGTTAGAAACTTTAATCATTTCTTCTTTTAACTTTATTTATCTTTTCATTTTCTGTTACCTTTATATTTCATGCTTGATGATAAGCATGAAATAATAATTTTCAGACATACCCAACTCTATCTTACTGATCCTATAACTTAAAGTATAAGTGCTGTCATCTATCATTGCAAAGAATATCACTATTTGTCCATCATGAATAATTAAAGTAATGGAGTAGAAAGGTAATTAGTTCAAACAAAGAATATTGATTTTCTTTATGATGACAGTTCTCATTTGGTTTAGATAGTGCATTAATCATGAGGTATGATATTTGGTATGATGAACATTACATTTTGGACTTTTCCTTGAAAGAATTTGTATCATCTGGACTTTATAATGAATGGTGGATCAATATGAACTATATATACTTAATATGTTTTGGGGTGATATTGATAATTATACTAAGTCTAACATAGTATGATATGACAATGGCAGACAGTACCCTCCATTAACATTAATCCACTGGGTTACATAAATCTGCCACTTTGAAAAACAGTGGGTTTGAGAGATCTGTATTGCAGCACCCCCCAGGTATGTATGATTGTGTAGTTTAGACAGACAGGATTGCATTATACTGAGGGATGTTGGGTTTGAAATCTGTTTGGACGTATCTTTTCAGGGAGGTGGATATATACACCCTGGTAGAATTATGTTAGTGCATGTTAACCATAGACTTCAGTCTGGATTGTCTACATGTGCATATGCATGTCTGTTTGCATGTACACTCTGTACCTTTTGACCCCAAAACTTTGGACTATTGTGCAATTTTTTGACACTTCAATGACTTTGTAACAACTTGCTGTCTGGCCACATCTACTAGTGTCTACTTCCTGTTTTATTCCAGCCTTTAAACTTTGATTCTGTATTTTTGCTCTGTCATATAAAACAAATCACTTTACATAAAGTCTTACTTAGATTTGAATCATATTAAAAGGTTTGTTTAATTTTAAGTCTTTTTTATCTGTAACGTTATTGACTTAGCAAGGTAAGTATGAAATGAAAACAGATAAAAATGCTTTACAGAAAATTACTCTCTGTTTCTCCAAATTGTAAAAAATTCTGTAGTATTAGACATATTAGCTTTGACCTTCTCAATCAAATCTGTAAGAAGATCTAGATTTACCTTATAAAAGTTTTGTACGTAAAGATGGTGTCAAACTAAGTGGCTAGGTTCTAGCTAGTGGACAGAGGTCCAGGGTTCGATCCCTAGCATTCCTGGCTAGATGTTTCGTCTTCGGTAAGGTATGTACATTTAATTGACACAACTTTCTTCACTCCACCCAGGTGTAAAAATGGGTATCTGACTTTAAAAGTCGGTGGAAGGAGAGGGATGGGCTTCATTTTTCAATAACGTGCCCTAGACACGTATCTTGCCTAAACAACCCACTGCCCCTATGGCTAATTTAATATTTTTGTTACCAAAAGATACATTCCCCTTCTTCCTTGCATGAACGCGTACCACACAAACACGTGTTTACGCGCCGTGTGCCTTGGAGTGGTAAGAGACATGTGATACGGCCATGTTGGGACATGCTCTGAAACATCAGCAAAGAGAAACATGGGTTTGTTTGGTTTGAAAACACGGCCTCTTTGTAGGTGGGTAACATGTGACAAGCTTTTTAAGACCCCCACAAAGTGAGATACGGTTAAATGCCTGTATTGCTTATCTTAGGAACTTTTAAATTGTGCTATATATGTTCACTGTTACAAAAAGTTATACAACTATGAGAAGCACATGACTGTATGCTTGGGCATTGGTGTTCAAAACAATAATGCATCGACAATTACTTGAGAAAATTATAAAGTACTTTTAAAGTACTATAGACAACTATTTTTGGCGTATCTTACTACCTGGATGTCTAACTTTCATCAAAGTACTTTTAAAGTACTTTTATCCAAAATACTTTACAGTCAAAACTGCCCAAGAAGACTAATTGGGGGACCAACTATCTATGTGTACAGGTGGTCACTATATACAGGATTCTTAATGCTTGTGTCAGTGGGAAAAATTATAAAAGGTCCACCGAAATATGGTCACATTGGCCAGATGGTCGTAATGTAGAGGTGGTCACTTGTACACATTTGACTGTTCATTTTGATATGTGCGTATTTTCATTAGCCCATCTCTAGTATGACATTTCATTGTAAAAGTAATTTTCTTTCAATATACCACTTTGACTTCCTTTTTGTTATTGTTACTGCAAAATCTATAAACCCTATTTATATATCAATATCTGCGCAACAGCTGATTAAAATTGAGTTAAAGTTAAACATGGATAGAAAAGGGCTGATGACAACTAGTCCTACTTTTCTGTGTAGGTCTTTTGGTGAACTGAACAAATACATGTTGTTTTTCTCGTACCATCCTCTTCATTAGTACCCGATCAACATTTACTGTTTAAAGTCTCCAGGCAACCGCTGCGGACCACTTCCTCCTGAACAAACAACAAACACACCACGGAACTGGACAACACAACAACAAGAGTTGCCTCTTTGCTCAATACAGACCTATGTTAGTGAACTGTAGGATGTCAATTTAATTTGTATACGGATAATACTTCAAATGTGATGCAAACATGTAGAAAGTTTGTGAATTATCTATTTTCCCGATCTCAAAATCAGATATCTAAAAAAAAGGATTGCTGAACAAAAAGACACTTAACAAGGCCTTAGTAAACAAAACAGTTTTGAATTGGGTTTAGCCACATGACTTATCCTGTAGTTAAGTACCCTTCTCTCTCTCTTTTATACCTTAAGAGTGCTGAAGTGGTGTGTGTTGTCACCCTTTTCAGCTCAACTACACAGTAGCCCCGGCTATGTATGCAGAGGCATAACGGAAGTTATTCCCAAAGATAGCTCCCTGTCATGCCTATATGACCATCTTATTGGCCGAATATTATTGCGTTCAGAACAGCTGGGTGCTAAGTGCCACTCCTGTTAATCGTTGTGAGTGCGGATCGCGTGACATATTTTCCACAATCCGACAGGTGGCTTTCCGAATCGCTCGCTTTCCTTCCCAATGTCCTGTAATGTGATAGTCGTGACCTAACTGCTTGAACTGACCAAGTTAAACACTTCTTTTCTGACCTAAGGATTACTTCTAAAGCTAATGGGACATATTGGTAAAAATGCGACAGGTGGTTTTAAATTGTTTTCCTTTTTTTCCTGGTGTCCAGAATATGATCATTGTCAACTGACTGCTTGAACTGATTTTAACACTTAATTCTTACCTTCAGTAAGAAATGTTTGCCTGTAAAGACATATTCTGTAAAATGGGACAGGTGGTTTGAAAATTGCTTTCTTTCCTTGTGTCCAGAATGTGACCCTTATGACCAGACTGCTTAAACTGATAAAGTTTAACTGTCATTTTCTGACCTAAGGTTTGAAAGTCTTACCTATATATCAGACCGGACATATTTTTGAAAATCGGACAGGTGGTTTTAAGATTGTTTTTTATCTTTCCTGGTGTCCAGAATATGATCATTATGACCAGACTGTTTAAGTTAAACTGATTTTAACACTTGAGTTTTCAACTACAGTTAGGAAATCTTGCTCTTAATACCAGTGGGACATGTTTCTAAAAATCCAACAGACGGTTTTAAGATTATTTTCTTACTTTCCTGGTGTATAGAATGTGATCATTATAACCAGACTGCTTCAACTGACCAATTAGATACTTATTTTTTTACCTACTGTTGAAAAGGCTAATGCTTCAAAAGGACATATTTTTTTAAAATCTGACAGGTGGTTTTGAAATTGCTGTCTTAATTTCCAGGTATCGAGAATGTGATCATTATGAACTAACTGCTTAAACTTGTAACTATTTTTTGACCTACAGTTAGAAAATCTTGCTTCTAACTCACTTTCCAGTAATACTGAGAATCTGAAATCTTGAGACATATTTTTACAATCCAGCAGGTGGTTTCAGAACTGCTTGCTTCCTTTTCTGGGTCCCTGTAATATAATCATTATGACCTGTCGTCTTGAACTGATCAAGTTGAACAGCACTTATTTCTGACCTATATCAAACAGCTGGCTACTAGATCATTTTCCAGTATTATAATAATTGTGTGATGTATTTAGACAATCCAACAGGTGGTTTCAGATCAGCTTGTTTCCTTTTCTGGGTCCCTGTTATACAATTATTATGACTTATCGTCTTGAACTGATCAAGTTGAACAGCATTTATTTCTGACCTATATCCGAACAACTGGCTACTAATTCTACTTCTAGTATTATACTGAGGAATTATTAGAAATATTTTTACAACCCGACAGGTGGTTTTTGAATTGCCTGCTCTCCTTCCCAGTTTCATGTTATCATATCGGGATGACATGACGTTTTGAATAATAAAAGTTTTAAAAAAGGACAATTTCTAAAATGACCAATATCATACTAGACAGCATATAGGATCATATAATTTATAGTCAGTCCTGTATATTCTTGAATAAGATTTATATCCAAAATTAAAAAAAAGAGATGGGATACTAAGAAGTAAACAAGGCACTTGAAGGAATCATCCTCAATGCAAGTTTGAACTTTTGCATGTTGTTTAAAAGGTACTTAAACATATTCAGGCCAAGTAGTAGTCCAAAAATAATTGTTTCTCAGACAAAATAACAATCCAAGATAATATATTTGTAAGATCTAAAAATAGAAGAACAGCTCTTGAGCCTTAAATGTATCCTTAGATGCCTTCTTAAAGTTTTCGTGACACTCAAGTGAGCCAAGTCTTTGAGTGCCCATTCTAAATTCAGTCCTTTTTTATCTTCCTTCTCTTTGTCTTTTGAATACCTTTTGTGTTATTCAGCTAGGTTCATTTTGACCCTGAGTCTTTACTGTTCCTAAGGGCTTAGTAGGGAACTGGGAAGAATGTATTTCTCCATGCATGATTTTCCGCAGCGTATCGCGTTTCCCACCCTTGGGGCCGGGTAGAATACAAAACACAAGTGTAGCAATGCACCTGTTAGCTGGGTCTAGATCTAGAGCTCTCTCTGCAATAACCAATATGTTCTGTTTAAAAGGTAGGTTTGATATCTATAGGCAAATTCTGATATGATTTTAGACGAGTAGATCATATATAGCTTATAGATGTTTTTGGTTGGAGTTGTGGCTGATAGTTTGAATTCTTGTGAGAAATCTTTGTTGTTTTGCCGTTGAAAGATTCCATCTGGTGAAACAACACTTGCGAGAATAACAAAATTGTGGTTTAGCTTTGTTATAAAATTGAACTCTTACGTTTAGCATATAGACATTAAGTATTTGCATTGGTTTTGAAATATTGTTGAGTTCAAAACCTGAAAGATGTTACATTTGAAAACAATGCATTTACCGGTAAATATGTTGTTGGGAATGAGGTGTTTTAAGTGTACAAATGTAGTACTAGTGTAGGTGGGGACAGTCCTATGTTTTGACACCCCTATATGTTCCCACCCCATTCTGACATCCCTGTGTTAGGGTCATGGTTAGGGGGTTTCGGAACATAGGGGGTGTTGGAACATAGGGGTATAACGTTACCTATATATATAGGTTTTGGATATATGTACTAGTATGTCACTAAATTCAATATGGCCACTGTTTTTCTTGTTTCATAATATTGAGTCAATCCATATTGGCTAGGCTGTTCTGTTCTAAAAAAACACTCTGGGCATGAAAACTTAAAACATCAATATATAGTTTTATTAATTGTCAAATTCAAAGATGCATAGCCAAAACAATCTTTTAAATCAATATTTTCAGAAATAGTTCTAGTTTAGTAAGATATTTTTTGGTGTGTCCTAGTTTGACAAAGATATATATACATATATCAATTCCCTTGACAGTTTTCAATGAATGATCATTATGTTAACATTATGTGTCACTAGAAGAGGTCCCACAAGTATATAATTGATGATTCACACAATGGGTGTGAAAAAAAGGACTTTACCCCCAACTCAACAAACAAACCGTAAACCTTTAACTACGCAGCACACGTAGCATCGCATTCCACAAATATTTGATAATCACGATTGCATCGTCAAACAGTCTTCAGTTTCCTTGTGGTAAAATTTAAAAACTTACAAATTTCAGAATTTGAAACATTTTCATAGTGCAATATGATGATTACCAAATGCATACCTTGTGATTGTATATAGAGTTCTCTAACAGCTTAGGGTAATGCAAGCTGATGCTGTTGTAAATATTTGATGAGTCTATTGGCCATTTAACTCCGCGTGAGTCTTTGTTGTTCGCCTCGCAACATAGTTTTGTGATGACCTTTGCCCTTTATGCATTGAACATGGTGGCTGACAAAAGATATTGCATTTGTCTGAAAGAGTGATGTTAGGTCATACTTATTTTTGTATGAATCAGGAAAAGAATTCTGGAATCTAGTGTTCAATTTGTTCCTGTTGTTTTTCAGTATCAGCCACCAAAATGATAAACTGAACTGTTCGTGCAATCCTTTATTGTCAAGAAATGATCACCATTGTTGCTTTGTTGACTTACATGTAGAACTATAGATGTTATTCACAATTTCATTGATGCATTAAAAACATTGAATTGCTAGTAAAATGGCAGTTGTGTTTTCAAATGTAAAGCAAAGGCTGCCTATATATAAGACTTATTTAAAGGGACAAGGTAACTAGTACATTAAACATTGTGTAAGTTCAAGGCCATTCGGTTTGAGGAGTACTGGCTTAGAGGGGCTAGGTTTTAGCTTTGTTTGTCTCAGACAAAATGAAATATAATATCATTCTTTTTACACAGTTGTGTGATAAATCATAATGATACAATCAGGGCAGTGTCCAGGACCCATCCCTCTGTCCTAGGTTAGAAATTTGCTTGTTGGGACAGACAAAAATTTCACCCCATCTGTCCAAAATATCAGTTCATCACATCATGAAACTGATGAAAAAAATGTATTTTTGCGATCTTAAAGTTAGAATAATTACAGATTTAGAAATGAAAATTATCAACATGGGGTCCCAAACGTTGAGTGGGACAGGAAAAAATGTAAAGCTTAAGAGACAGTCCTGGTGCGTGCAAAGGGAATTCTCTGAGGTTATCAAGTGCTAAACCACTGAGATTTGTACATTTGGTGACAGTTGCTATGTGGAAGTGTTTGATTAACTGTTATCTCTTCTATTCGGTCTGAAGGACAGTTCAGCTGACCACGCACACACTGGTGATAATGTTGGGCCCATACCAGATAATATGACTAATGATTAACGAGGCTTATTTGCATATCTCAATGACATCAAATCATGCATTGGCTTTTCAATTATGAAATATTGTAGGACTAATTTTTGCCTGATAGTCTATGCAATATCAGTAAAGGATATTTGGAATCAGTCACTGACCATTGAAGAGTTTTCCTATTCTGAATTGGCAAGTTGTTAAAGAGAGAGGATTTGCAGATTGATAAAGAGAGAGAATTTGCAAGTTGTTAAAGAGAGAGAGAGTTTATAGTCTCTAGGGTCTCTAGAGTTTATAGCCTCTATAGGGTCTCTAGAGTTTATAGTCTTTAGTTTAGAGAGACTATAAACTCACTGTGTATCTGTAAGGTGTGATTATCCGGGCTTTAGTTAAAAGGCCGGCAAGTGGTCTGAAGGTAATTATTTGCGTTCTGGCTCGGCCGTGTTTGATGTTGCATTCTCGTACGCGGGATTCGTGTGCAGGGGGCCGTAACGAGGCATATCGGCGGGGGGCGTGCAACGGCCTTTGCTCCAAAGACGTCTCCCCCGATGCACGTTCGCTACTGTTAGCTCTTTGCGTTTGTTTTGTGACCCTTGTTGACTTTGCTTGACCTTATCATTCGGCGAAAAAGGGGACAGGGCAGTGTGTTGGTAGAAGACGCATAAACTGGTACGCCCTAAGTAAAGACAGTAAATCACTGTGTGCTGTCGGTCGGGTGGTGTTGTGTAAGTTCGAGTCGTTTTGAAGTACCAAAAACATGGAAATGGGGCAAAGTCAAGCAGCCATGAGTGAGACGATACCGTTTAAGTTCGGGGACTAGAGTCTAGTTAGATTTACCAACTTAAAGGTAAGTAGATTTGTCAAAATTTAAGACTAGTTCCGTTTCATCATGTATATAGTTGCTTATTCTTATAACATAATACAATGTACACTTGTTTTTTTGCTTAATTCCTAGCTAATTATATACAAATGTACATGATTGTGTACATGTGAAGACCACCAACTAAATGCAAGGAAAATTTGATAAACTATTTTTAGAAAGACTATTAGCAGAACTGTCAGTTTTTGTATCAATCGCAGAAAATGAAATTTCTGTTCGAAATTGATGAGTGAACTTTCAGTTGACATAAACTGCAGAAAAATATTTAGATGAACTCAAAGCTAAAATTTGGATGTGAAATGACATGTCTATACGTGTTTGGTTCTGCTGGAATGACAGTGTAAATAGGACGATGATTACCATTTGGCCCATTGTGTAACCTGGGGTCATTGTATAACCATGTATCACCTCAGGTGATCTGCCTAGTAAGTAGGTCCTCAGATTCAGAACATTCCATTCTAAAAAACATTTTGAAAATTGTAGTTTTATGAGATTTGATAAGGCGAAGAAAGTTTAAAGCCGAATTAATGAATCTTCATGTGGAACTTGACCACTGTGACTGTCACAACAACTTTTTAGATGATGTTTACATTTTGGAGAAGACATTATATGATTCTTTTTAGTAAGATAATGCTTGAAATAATTTATATTTCATGTTATTCCAATTATTTAGATAACGATATGACATAAGTTTGAAATTGATTTGGATACAGTTCATACTGAACCATGGTGCATAAACTGTCCAAGAGGACCACTCAGGCTACAGATAAAATCTGGTCTATGTGGACAGGTGGTTACTAACGTAACATGACCTATTTACGTGCAGAACCTATTTACGTCCGGTTTGGCTCATGTCCACATGTTGCGGTGTATTATGCCAAAGCCTGTTCTCATGAGCAATAAAGAACATCATAAGTATGATCCTTAGCCATCTCTTTAATTTTTGCACAGCAAAACATAATGGCCATGCGTTTACCACGTGAACGCCACGTGCCGCGCATGTGGGGGGAAAATTACAGATAAACATTGCTTTTTTTTCGATCGCGTTAAGCAAGTGGCCGGACAGACATAGTGATTTTACTATCATTTGTCTGCAGACTACTTTGGACAGTTACTGTGCATTTTTTTCTGGTCTATGTTCTTCAAGCATAGCGCTAGAAGGGAAAGGATTCAGAAGTGGACGATAATGGGTTACCCTAGCACAATTCTTCATCATATACCTCAGTATAAATACATGCTCGCACGGCGTTAAACAGGCGGAGAAAAACTTACAGACCATGCATTTTCTTTTTAGAAGAGCTGATATTTCTGCGCATTGGTTTGAAATTTGGCTCTGTCCGCGCGGTTTTAAGATAAATATGTTTTGAATAAATCGGACGTCAATTGGTCATGTTACGTTATACACAGCATTCTTAATGCTTGAATGTGTCAATGGAAAAGATTACATTGGCCAGGCGGTCCCTTAGTGTAGTGGTGGATCACTTGAACACTACACGTTGCAGGTTTGACAGTCTATAAACATTAATACTTAATGAAAAAGGAACATGCCTAATATCTATAAGTAGATTTTTCTTCTTTGAAGGCCTTGAATGAAAAAAGATTAGGCTACACCAAGTAATTTTTATGGATGACGTCCTTTGGAGACCCTAAATCTAATGCGAGAGCGCGAAAAAAAACCAAGAAGGGCAGAAAAAAACAAGATGCCTAGTAGATTTGAGATAATAGTCGACGACACATGTTAGGATACAAATTGAATGAGAGAACACAGTGTAACAACTAAGAAGTCTTTTATTCATCATGAAAACAGCAATAATTTGAATAAATCCATTGAAGTTGAACAGCAGTTGTTGTTCTGTCCTGTTTCTTACGATTTGCAGCACTGTCGTAACTCTTTGGTCATAGTTACAGGAAGTGGAATTTCTTGTTTTATTTCTGGGAACAGACCAAAATCAATGCGCGCGTGGACGTCATCCATAAAAATTACTTGGTGCAGCCTTACGTAAAATACACCGACATGTCATACTGCAGGCCTGACCCTTACAGTGTCCTCATAACCCTTGACCTCCTTATGATACATTTGCAGCTGCAGTCAGAGGACCTGAGTTTTATTTGTTCTGACCAGAGGATCAATACAATACACATAGTACAGAGACACAGCTGTGAAGATATAGAGGCTGTTGAAGGGTTCTTTGAGTGTCTATTTACAGCTATTCTGCTACCATTAACTGTAGGCTAATTTTTCAAAACAGGGTGGGTACCTTATAATTAGAAATACGTGAAATGGCTGGGTAGCATTCTTTCTGGTAAGAAATTTCATTTAGTTTGGAATGCAGTGCAGTTCTAGTACAACATTGTATCAATTTTACAGTAACTTCTATTATCTATTGTCTTCTAAAGTAATTACCTGTCGATGTGATTGATTGGTTGAGAAGGCAAAGACTGACAGAACAAGGATATCCCAGGGTTCATCTGCTGGGACCAGGATGTTTTAAAATTTCTACTTTGGGCTATTTCGAACAATTTTCTTACGTGAGGTTATTTTTAGAGCAATGGTAACAGAACCTTAAAGTTAAACAATGGGCAGTTTGACTAGACACTACTGTTGAGACTGTAACCATTTACTGATCATTTACTTTAAATTTTCTTCCCTGGCCTGATTACTGATTTTTTTACTGACAATCTACTGGGAATTTACATACAAGTGTGACTATTTAGTAAATGTAAAGACAGTGAATCTTTTACTATTTAGTAGACGCTGTCAGTACTTAACAGTAAATTTTCAGTTATGAGTTTTGCCAAGTTTCAACAGTTGTCAATTTTAGTGTACAAAGATTCTTGTAATTAGAGCCATATGTTTTTCTGTTACAGGAATGAAAATGACCAGTAACGAAGGTTGGCCCGAAGCCTTTGGCTTCCGTATCGAGGGCAACGTGCCATGTTACATCGTCGCTGTGTCCGACAAGAGCCTGGCGCAACAGGCGGGGCTGCAGCCCGGCGACCAGATTGTCGAACTCGATGGACACGACGTCACCATGATGTCGCGGGAGGGTATCATGGCGCTTGCCAAACACTGCGAGCAAGTCCCTCCCAGCCTGGGCGTGATCTCTAGAATCCGACACTTAGAGCTTGTACCAGACCTGAAGGGTAACTACGGGTTGCTGTTTCGCGGGACGGGACCAGTCTATGTGCAAGGTGTCGCCAAAAATAGCCCGGCTGTGCACGTAGGACTAAAACCGGGAGATATGCTCTTAGAAATGAATGGGGTTTCGATACGACACATGGACGCAGCCAACCGGATGATTCGCAATGGACGTGATGTGCTGCGGTTAGCGATCATTCCCGGACAGGGCAGTAAGCAGGACGTGAGTGCGCCACCGGTGGTGATACAGCCGCCGAAAGAGCCAGGAATGAGAAGTGACAGGAGCATCCGAAAACACAATAAAGCAGTCAACTTCTTTACAAAGGTTTGTTGAATAGAATTTTTTTTATTTTTCAAGTAAAGATCGGGAAACTTTTGCTGACACTGGTTTTATTTTCACTGTTTTTACAATGACCTCTCCATTGCAAATTCATGACACTGTGACTATGTCTCCCTTGTATGACTCATGCAGTACAGAATTGTTTCAATTGCGAATTTAAAACACATCAAAAAACCTCCTACTGTGAAACAAAATCACAACAAAAGTATTTTGAAAGTTTGTAAACTAGAAGATAAAGATCAAACTTTTTCTCAAATCCGTCATGCTTTTTAAGGATTATCATTAGAAGTTTCCTTCTAGACTGGATTGCTCCAAAGAGACCAATTGCCAAGGTCAGGTCAATGTCATTACATTGTCGTGACTCGGGAACATTGTTACTGAGCAGAAATAGCCAAAGATTACAGTTGGTAAGGCGCTGTCACTAGGGTTACCTGAAGCACTTCCTGACATATTCCAAGGAGGTTCTTGCATATTAAAAGACCAACTTTGAATTGTCAGTGGCTCTTGATAAATGTTTAAGATTATAGTACACAGTGATCGCTTCAATCAAAGACTGTTTGATAAGTATCTGGCCGATCTTGGTACAATTTTGTTTTGGACAATCCACTAAAAAAATTAAACCTTGAAAATAGTGCAATAATGCGTAGCAGTGCCTAAAAATGCCTTATATTCCAAGAGTTTATATTTTACATTAATTTTGTAGTCAATGCTGGGGTATGATGATGATGATAGTTTTTAGTTTGATGGTGTGAAATAGCAAATTTGTCATTTTTAGTGAGCATCAAATTGCTAAATATCATTTGGTATTCATTTGCTGGCTTTTACAATAGATTGCCTGCTCTTTTTTATGTAAAATGATGTCAAGATTAAAAACTGCAAGTTTTGAATTCTTTCAGGTGAATGTAGTGTTGGAAGAAGACCCAGACAGGAAAGAGGAGTTGATGCAGTTGTTACGAGACTACGCCACCGACAAAAACGTGGAAACGTTCGGCACCGCGCTGGCCTTCTTACTCACCGAGCCTGCGCACAGGAAACTACTCAGTGATATAAGGTAAGGAGGAAAGAAACTGAATGAAAAATTGCTGACGTCTTGATAAAAGAAGTTAGTTAATATGCAAGTTCAATTGAACATCTTATGCATCAAAAGTTCCAGATACTGAATAAATATCACATTGCTGTACCAAATGTGATGAGTGATAGATAAACTTAACATTAGAATGTTTGTGACATTTTCAACATGTAAAGGTCATCTAGGGCTACAATCCCAGGGACCATTTCAGATCTAGAATATCTGACGTATACAAAATTTTATTGTATGATTAAAAGCTTTCTTTTTAAGGATAAAAGAACTACCTAATTATGTACATATCAACCTATAGTATTATGTACAGTATGTTACTATAATTAGAAGGACTGTACAAAATATAACATAGATAGAAAATGATATACTGCAATTGCCTTTAGGTTCGCGGGATTCAATTTCATGGTAGGGGGAAAATGGTGTGTCCAAGTTCGAGTTTGAAACAGCGCTACAGTCACATAATGGCAACACTGGTGGCTCATATTACAGACAGCCAGTCAGAAACCAAGATATAGCTGTCTATTATAACAGGTGCCCCCTAAAAACAATGTACATTACGTAGTGCTTAAACAAGGGGGTAGGTGGGCAAACATTTTCTCTGTGGTTTTAACTTCGTGCTGATGAGTTCACTGTGAAAACCGCGAACATAGAACCACTGCGGACATTTCTGCATTTACAGTATAATGAGCCCCTACAAAGAATGCACTTGGGATTGTATTACAGATATGTAGAATATATCATCTTATACAAGAAGGTCACCACAGCATGTAAACGTGACACTCTGGTCTCTCTTGGGACTATTATAGGTAATTAAATTACAGACTCATTTCGTATGCATATTGGAGTGATGCTCATTTGGTATTCAGGAAAATAGCAGCTTGCATCTCACCTGAACTGAAACAGGTGAAGTCGGCTGAAATGTCTGATAAAGACGTCTGGGGTCATGAAACGTAGAAAGGGATTGAATTCTAATGCCTTGCACAAAAATGGCTTGCTAGCTTATATATAGAGGCTTTATGTTCATAGCAAAATGCCAGCCTTTTTTCAAAGTTGCTCACTTGAACGCTCACAATATTTGTGGCAGGAAAAAATGCCACGCAACAATCAAGAAATGATTCTTGTCCCATGGGACATTGTGTCACTTTTCAGTAACAACATGATGCAAAAGGCCATTCCTTATTCAGTGACACTAAGAATGCCACAATTCTATTCTTTGGAGTATACCGTGCCTTTCAATGTTATACGGAAATTACAGATTATAGATTTAAGGTTTTACATTTGATACCTGGTGGTACAATTTTCAAAATTGTGAATGGTGCGGTACAATAATCATAGAGCGACCGTCATAGACAAAGGGGGACAATCATAAATTTTTGATGAAGTTAAGTAGGACGTCAAATCCTGTGACACACGCCGACAGGATGCCGTCTTAATAACACCGCGGGAAGAAGAAATGGCCGCTAAGAAAGCCCGCAAATTCAAGATGGTTCCTCGGCTCGAGGTTGGGACTAAAATCGCTTCGCAGGGAAAAGGGTAGGACTGGTGTTGGTTTGTTTTTCTGTAGTTCAAAATCGTTGTGAAGGGTAGCACAGCTGGTGTTGGTGCCAGCTGATAGAGAACAATTGTGCTCCGACCCTGGAACGTAGAAACTATTGTTACCAGGTGGAAAATGCCTGTAGGCTATATGATATGTTTTGCATGATTTACAACGTTACAATGAGTTGGAAGTCATAAGATTTAGAAGCAGGTTCCCAACCAGATAATGACTTTTGGATTTGTAGCTTTTGAATTGTATATTTTCTACTTTTGATCTTCTTTTAAATTGAAATTATGTGCCTTTCTAAAAGGACCATGATATCACATCTGTTCACAAATAGGCTAATGCTAATAGGAAATTAGTCATGTCATGATGATACATGCATTGCTTGAACACATTGCATATATAGAATGCCTCTAATATATTATCTAAATCTGCACTATATATGATCTATATTATATACGAAGTATATATTATGTATTCTAAAGGATTTCTAAATTCAACATCAAGTTTCCTTCACATTTCTGACATACTGTAATTCTACTTTCTGTGTTTTGTAGAAGTAAGATATTATCATGAATTCAAAGAATATGCCATTTATTTGGTACCAAAATGTACAGTTCAGCCAAAGCCCCAATTACACTAATGAGGTAATAAAAGTCAGCCTCGTAATCTTATAAAAGCCATTAATTTTTGTGTTTGGCCAGGCAATTTAAATTTTAATCCATTATGTTTTTGGGATAATGCCAGTTCCATGGAGTTATGCAGGTTGTTGACAATTTCCACCGTGAATATAGTGGGCAGTTTGGCTATAAATTCAATGCAAAATTAGTACAAAAAGTTTTACATTTGCGTTTAACTCATTGATTATGAAAACATTGCTAAATGGAAATTTAGATATAATTGTGAAATCTAAAATTTTATAACCTAGTGCCATATAATATATAATATCTTGCAATGCTAATCATGGTTGTGAAATTTCACACCTGGCCACTATAGCCTTAATGCTGTTGCCATAGCAACATATCCTACTGGTACGATAAAGTATACCTGCCATAATGCCAAGTTTAAAGGTGTATTGTACTCTATCACGATATGAGTGTTGTCTAGTTGCCATCGGTAAAAAAGTATGCTCACTGACTTATTCACATTACTCAAAAATGTACAGTAAAACTGTATATTTTTCTCTATTTCATTACTTGTGCAATACACATACAAAATGTCTGAACAAAATTGTGAATGGAAATAGCATAATTATCTTAAGAACGTCAATAGCTGTCACAGATGAACAAACCTCACGGTGATATGCAAACATGCATATTTTCCATAAAGTGCAATCTAGAAATAATTGCTGTATATAGTGTACAAGTATGTTCAACAATGGGTATTTTGATTCCTGTATCATAAAAATTGTTAATAATTAGCTTCGCCGAGAAGGTTATGTTTTCGGCAGCATTCGTGTGTGTGTCTGTCTGTCTGTGTGCAAACACGATAACTCAAGAATGCCTGATGAATTGTCTTCATACTTGGTATGTGTAACGTTACGTACTGGTCTTCTTGAGACCTCAAAATGACTATATTATCGGCCCAATAATGGTTTGTTGTAGTTTTATTATAATTTTCTATTACATTTCATATATCATACATACACATATCACATTGACAACACATAATTACACATAGAAACATAATCCACAGATTCAATGGGAAAGAAAAATACAACACCCTAAGAGAAAGATGTATGAATTACAAGGTGTAAAAATTGTCGTATTTGATTTGTAATGATTGCACGTTTTTCCCCAGGATATTTGTTCCGCAGCGCCATCGCGGTAGGTTTGACTATCTCGTGTCTCAGGACATGCTGACCCTGCGCAGACAGGTCATCCGCGAGCTGGAACAGCGCGGGAGAGACAACAAACCGTCCTGGGACTCATCTACGGTATCATCTCGAGGCTCCAGCAGGAGATCGTCTCGGAAGTCCATCCTCCCCTCCCCACAGAAGGAAAGGGAGTCGACTTGGCAAACCAGGTACTACTAGATTTAGCTTTCAACAACATGTCTGGCGCTATCGTCTCTTTTACATCAACTTTATTTTGACTTTGTATAATTTTTTTCCGTATCGTACTATCTAAAATTGTCTTCACTTTATTTGCATAATTAAAAACCTGCTGATTGAAAAATCTTGCTCATTTAAGAAAAGTAGTGGATGCTATTTGAAATGTCTGTTTCCAAAATCATATCCAGTTGCTTGAGTAACTGTTATTCTGCTTATATTTATCTTTTTCTTGTTTGTTTGTGTGTGTGTGGGGGGGGGGGGTATTATGCATCCATTTGTGGAGAGACTTCATTTGTTACATTGCGTACATTACATACACTTTGTTATATTCAAAAGAATACTTTCACAGTGGTACAAGTCATGTACAATTTGTAGATATAGCTTTATGATTCTATGATACAACAGTAGTCTTCATAACAAGAAAAAAGGGAAAAATTAATCATAAACTTAAGGCCTGGTGTACCTGGTCTTAAAACATCTGAATGTTGACTGTTTTATCTAGTAACTGTTTTGTCTGATTCTTGCAGGACTGTTGTTGTAGAAAAAGGCCAGGCCAGTTTTGGGTTTGTCCTGCGAGGTCATTCACCTGTTTATATCGAGACTATTGAGCCAGGTAAGCTGGTGAAATTTTGCATTGTTTGCTAAATATGAAACAAATGTATCTTATTTTTAATACCATTTTTCTGATTCTTTTCATAAGTTGATTTCTTCACAATTTAGATTTGTGTATTATATTGTGCCAAGTTATAAGTGTCCCCAAGCTTTACATGTAGGATGCGCAAGGTTATGATTTATTTAATTAGTCCCACTGCAGCTGTTTGCAAGGCTGAAAATATGTTTTGGCATTTTTTTTTCACAGTGCAAAACCTTTAAGTTTCTAAAGCCGAAATGAAAAGTCTAGCATTCCTCTTTTTCAAAATAGAAATGTAAACGTGACTGTGTATGCTTGACTGCCTAATAGATCACACAGTAGAGCGAGTCCTTGGCAATTGTGATGCATTTGTCCTCAATCGGAACACTTGGATAAACACATGTTACATTTACAATTATAATTGAAGCTTTCGTTGCTCAAACATATGCAGAATATGTTTTATGCGGCCAAAAAAATGTGTCCTGCGACATGCACCGCGCGTCGATCATCGTAGGACAGATAA
Source organism: Branchiostoma lanceolatum (assembly GCF_035083965.1). Taxonomy (NCBI): domain Eukaryota; kingdom Metazoa; phylum Chordata; class Leptocardii; order Amphioxiformes; family Branchiostomatidae; genus Branchiostoma; species Branchiostoma lanceolatum. The sequence goes on from NC_089729.1 coordinate 14,651,740, forward strand.
TTACAATCGTCATTTTTGTGACATAGGCCTTTAGTATTCACAAGGTGGAAACACTGAAATGTAGTTATTAGTCTAAAATCTTCTTGCTCTCTGAAAAAAATGATCTCAAAGGTTATTGTTATTAGATGTAAAGTTGATAATTGATATATAGTAGATGCAGGCAAAATGAAATGTTATTTTTTCCTACTTTAGGAAGTGCATCTGACATGGCAGGGTTGAAGGTCGGAGACCATCTTCTCAAACTGAATGGGTTGGATGTCAGGTAGGCACATTTAGTCTTACTTATCATTTAAAGACTCACATACTTAAATTTATGTTGCAAACTTTGATATCCTATGGATATAGATGAAATTGAAGATGAACAACACTTTATCCTAGATTGTCCACGATATCATGATAAATGCTCAAAGCTGTTCAACCTTCTTTCCGCATGTTCAACAGAATTTAGTACATTCCAGTCTATAGATAAATTCAAATACATTCTAGAAGGAGACAACCCTTACTGTGTACAAATAGGTAAATATATCAAAGAATGTTTAGATCTTAGAACTAGTAGTGTAAGTGATACGTTAAACTTGACATGTTGAAGTATTCATATACTTGTACGTAGGTTAATCATTTTGTATACCATTGTTTGTTGTTTGCATGTATTAGTTGTAAAAGACCATACAAAAGTCGCCGTACTTTTGTCGTGTCAATAAAGATTTCTATATAAATTCAATATTCCAACACTGATGTAAAGTTCATGTGCTACTTTTATACTAATATTTTTTTCTTCTTTCTTTAATAGTTCTGCCACCCATAAGAAAGTCATCACACTACTGCAGGGGAGTGGTAGTAAGCCTACACTGGTGGTGGGGGTCAAGACAGGTCGGCATTGAAAACTTATTCTATTGACATAAATTCTGTTCAAATTTTTTGTACTCTTCTAGAAGTAGGTTTAGAACTATTGTAAGAATGATTTAAAGAAATAGGAAACAGGGCTGTTTTCTTAACCTACTTGCATTTTAATTTCAAACTTTTCTACCACAAGAATTCTTTTTTTTATTTATTCATTTTTCATTCAGTACATATATTTTTGAGGATCAGGCAAATAACACAGTGCTCAATATGAGAAGCCCTCTCCTCATAAACATAAAGGCCATAACATTATCTTATTACTGATGATGTTGTATATGATGCAGGCTACCAATAACTAAAGAAAAACATCTTTTATTCTAAATCAATATAATGTGCGTGGAAAGCAGTGGTGGCCCGCATCGTCGACAGATGAAAGCGGCGATGATGATGATGATGATGATGAATATAATTTACGGCTTGCCCAAATTGTGGCTGACGTTTCCAGAATTCTGCAGAACTGTCGATGTCCCTGTGAAATCTAATTGTTATCTAGATATTGATAATCTGTTGTATCATACTTTATTCATTTGGTCAATCTATTTAGAACTAGAGTTCCACAACCCCATACCTTTACCGAAAGCAGCTCCTGCAGTTCTAAAAAAGCCGCTAAGTGGCCCAAACCTCAGAACTTACTCTCCCTCCCGAGAGCTATCTGCCACTCAAAATCATGACCATAGCATGTCCAGAACGCGAGATATCGAACCCAGAAGCTCCGCTGCAGTACCATAGCAAGCCGCCGGGGGGCACGAAATCTAATCATTTTGAGGTCTCAAGAAGGGGGTCTCTTTAGATTTATAGTGCAACCTGTTATTAATCTTTTACTTCAGGACAAGAGAGAAAATCGAGTGACGACAGGAAGAGTATCTCGTCAGCGTCCTCACTGCCAGCCCGCCTGACGTCTGGGAGTCGTTCTCCGAGCATGTTATCGCTCTCATCTGTCACATCCTCGCTGTCTTCACAACAGGTCACCGAGATTGTCAAGGATGGAAGGACGTTCAAACAACAGGTACGCGTAGTAGTCTTGGTAAAATAGCAAACTGGGTTAACAGCAGAAACATTGCGTCAAGGATGGATGTGTGGTGGTCATGGGTGGTGAGGGGTTAATGTGGCGCACATTTTCGTTTTGGTGAACGCTTGTGCTTTTTTTTTGTTCAGTTTTTATGTTCTGTCATTTTTTGTGTGGATATTGTGTTTTCAGAGGTCTTGGTTCTTTTTTGTGCCTGTGATTCAAGTTTCATTTGTACAATCATGCATCTGTGAAAAAGGAGGTTTTGACAGAAAGACATTTTTTCTTTTCAGATGGAACACCTGTTGACCCCCTTGGAGAAACATCAAATCAAAGCCAGTCTCAAGAGATACAAGGACACAAGGTACATTTTTCACCATTCCAGCATACATGGAAAATGATATGGCTTTGCTTTATTGCATAGTTTATTACATTCTATAAATAGGACAATGAATTTGCCCTGACTTTGTCCTAGGGGAATGGTGACTCTACTTTACTCGTCTACTAACGTAAAGTTACCAATTATCGTCCAATTTTTTTAAACATATTTATCTTAAAACCGTGCGGACAGAGCCAAATGTTTAACCCATTGGAAGAAATATCAGCTCTTCTAAGAAGAAAAATGGATGGTCTGTAAGTTTTCTCTGCCTGTTTAACGCTGTGCAAGCATGTGTTTATACTGAGGTCTTTGATGAAGAATTGTGCTAGGGTTACCCATTATCGTCCACTTCAATCTTTTTTCTTTCTAGCACTATACATGAAGAACATTGACCTGAAAAAAATGCACAGTAACTGTCCAAAGTAATCTGCAAACAAATGATAGTAATCTCACTATGTTTGTCCCTCCGCTTGCTTGACGTGATGGAAGAAAAAAATGTTGTGCTGTGAATTCTCACCGACATGAGCGGCATGTGACGTTCACGTTATGAACGCATGGCCATGATGTTTTGACGTTCAAAAATGTACAATTGGTGCGGGGTCGCTAGGTTGTATCAAACCTTCCGTTAAACTAGGAAGAGTTTTAAGCCATGGATAGTTTGAATATCAAAGAAAGGTTTAATGTTGGCTACTTTTAACAGATACTAGCTATCGTGTAAGTTATAAAAACATGATGAAGTAAGAGGTGTGGAATTGCGTATGAAATACGTCTCGCATTATTTTGCATGAGACAAGAAATTCACAAAAGCTTAAAGTATTTCAATGATATAAGATTTCTTGTGTTTTCCTTAATCAGGAATGCAGACAGATTGATTCAGGAGGTTTACCCCGTACTGGACACCCCAGCTAAGGAGAAACTGTGGGGTTACATCATCCGACTACTGCCTACTGAAGAACAGCATGTCTTCAGCAGTAAGGTTCTCACCGTCAGGACTAGTCAAATACCTGGTAAGAATTTCAAATCATGAAGTTGTTTGCATTTTTTGGGAAGCGTTTATTCTTGTCTTCTGTAACATATTTTCTTTGTAATATTTCTTATTGTCATGTTAAGAAATAAGCATTTGAACAGTATGTCAGGATATTGGAAAGCTTTTATAGCAGCATATCTCAGCTTTCAGCACCAGGGAGAGCGCCTTTGACAGAAAGATGTAGAGGTTAAAAAAGCTATCACCTCCTTGTTTTTATCACTTTTAACTGCTTTTATAGTTTTTTTTAGTTAACCTTCTCCCTGCTGACTAACTCTGTAACCAACAGGGAATCGGGTACCAAACGGCTACTTCAGGGTGCTAAATGTTAAGTAGTGTTTTCCAAGTGAAATTAAAGGCATCATTTTGTCACTCTAGATAAACACGATACAAACAGAGATGAAAATGGGTACTCTGATCAGGCCGACGATGTTTCGCACACCAGCGAAGCCATTCACTTCAGCACCACGGACGATGACTCATTTTCGCACAGTGAGCACTTTTGTCTTATTTCTTTTCTGATTTTGACCCCCCCAGCTCTATTCTTTAAGAGAGCATATTCATGTGTGAAAACATGCATTTGTTTTCTTCTTATCCATTAAAACTATGATATCCTTTATTTGGAAACACCTTGGAAGCTTCTTTTTTTACATCTTTTACTAATTCTTCATCTTGTAACCCCTGTTTAATTTGACAATGACTCATGTATCCTATATGTTATTATTGACTGTATTGGTACTGATGACATTGTAGAACATTAGACAGCTATACAAGTCATTACTATTCACTATGTAAATACTATGCATTACTTATTTAGGAAGTAGCCTTTGACTATGGAAGCTAGTATATATCATTTTCACATCTACTGAACTACTCTTGTCTTCGACTAGTGTGTAAAACAGGGATAGCAATGAGAAGAAATAGATTAGACCTTCTCTGATATTCTTTTTGTCCTTTAATACCATTCTTTAGTTGAAGAAGCTGCTGATCTATTGGTCAACAAGTCACCTGATCTTCCTATTGAAAGATCAGAAGGAGATGGCACATCTATGGTAGGTAGTGCTGCGTACCTAAAGGTAACATCAGGTACAGGTACCGGTACAGAGGTTTAGGTACAGGTCCGGACCTATACCTTTCCCTAAACAATTTTACAAATTAACATGTGTTCTTCCGAACTTCTTCAATAATGACAGAAACATTAATAATCTGTTTACAACTTGTCAGTATCTTTATTCAAAGATCATAACTAGGTTTCTACCGCCAAACTCCCTTGGCCTTGCTATCAAAACTCCCAGCCCTCCTGAATGATCTGTCGCATGTAAGTAACGCTGTTCCAATGTGTCACTGGTCATGTTTGGTGTTGCATGAGGCTATGAGGTTAGGAGATAAGTCACAAAATAAGCAAAGACTTGGTGTAGATTTATATTGATACAGTACCGGTACTTCATGATCCGGTATTTTGGACGACCTGTACCTAATCGATTTTTATGGTACAGTACTGGTACACAGTACCGGTACGCAGCACTAATGGTAGGTACTGAATAATCATATTCTGTGTACTAAGTCAAGATATTCCTGACACGAAGCCTGTAGAGTCAAAACTCCAGAAGAGTGGGGAAGTAAAAACAGGAAATCAACATATACTACAGCATTGAGTCTGAAGTGTGCCCCCCTCCCAAACTCAATGCTGTATTTTGTACCTGTAGCATAGTTAAATGTTTATATTTGACCACTCCTCTATTTCTTATCCAGTTCACATATTCATCCTATTACCAAATACTATTTTTACCTATCTTCTTGGTCAGAAGTAAGAAAATACATTTTGTGGAAAGTCGAATTGCCAGAATTACTATACTAACTACATTTGAGGAAAAAAGTGGCCTAATTATTTTGTTTTTGTTTTAAACACGGATTATTGATAATGTGATTCATTTTTTTATATCCAGGAGGGCTCGCCCGCCCACAAAGGGTTGAAGCATGGAGCAGTCCATAGTGACAAGGCACACTCAGTTGATCAGGATGGACCAAACCAATCCCTATCTAGGGGTGTTGAAGCGATAGACATGAACCAACAGGAAAGGAGACCAAACCACTTTGTGGAGAGGGATGAACAGGGTACTGAATACAGGCCACCGTACGAAACGGACAAATATGGAAGTGGACAAAACCAACATCCAAATAGGGGTAATGAGAATTATGATAATGTGTTTGTCGGTGGAAATGGAGCAGACCACTACAGAGATAGGGGTGGTTATGAGGAATACAGCAACAGGACTGTGGATGGACCGGACCAATATCAAAACAGGGAGGAACACCGTGAATATAGGGAGAGGGAAGAACCAAGTCAGTATTACGAAAATGGAGTTCATGAGTTACAGAGAGGTGGAAGCCTCAGAAGTCCACCAGGACCAAACCATTCTCACAGAAGGGTGGCTTCGCTGGATTTTGGATACGAGCGCAGAGACAGACCAAATCATTATGATGACGGGGAGAGGCAGGATCATGTTGGCTACAGGCATCCTAACGGACTAGACTATTATGATGATAGGGGTGGGCAGGACAACCATAGGCACAGGCAATATGATGGGCCAGACCACTATCAAGACAGGGGTGGACAAGTGGACTATAGGTACTCTAATGGACCAGACCACTATCAAAGTAGGGGTAATGACTATGATGATAGATATATCCAGCCTGAAAGGCAAGAGTATTATCAGGACAGGCATGAGCAATATGACCCCCCGTATGGGCAACCAAATGGACCGGTCTACCAGGACGATAGTGGCTATCAAGATGACTATAGTCAACACAATGGAACAGACTACTATGAAAGCAGGGGTGATCAGGACACAAGGTACAGGCAGTACAATGGGGCGGACCAATATTCCAACAGGGGGGATGAAGATGACTACAGGTACAGAAGTCAAGGGGGAGCAAACCATTATGACAATAGGGGTAATCAGGACTACTATGACGACAGACAGCCAAGAGGGACGGACTACTATCAAGAGAGGGGTGGTCAGGATCACTATGACTACAGGGGTCAAGGAGAATATGGCTATGGTAAGTGTCATTTATTATATGCGTCATTGCACCTGATGCAATTGTTGTGCAATAAACTTGACTTGAAATGAAAATACATTTCACACAATTTGTGAGAAAGATTCCATTTCTTAGTCAGTAGCATTTGATACATGGTTTCCATGCTGTTTTTCAAGATGCCACAAACTACTGTACAATGTAGTAATGAAACAATTAACACTTGCCTAAAGTTTTGATTATGAAATGTTTTATCACGCCATTTTTTAGAACTTACATATCTACACTGGGTTATCACTGCAGAGAAAGATTTTAAGTGTAATCCCTGTCTTATTTTCTGTTTTTCCAGACAATGATGATTACCCAGGGGACATCCCTCCCCCACCCCCAGGCCCTGCCCCACAGTTCGCCAGAGAGCCGCAGCAGCTCTACCCCCCAGAGGAGATGACAGCCGAGGCCATGATGAGCCGCCTGGCCCTCGCTGGGTCTGATCTCAACCAGGCAGAGGACCACAACCAGGGTATCACACCAGGGTACCAGCAGGGTGTCACACCAGTGTACCAGCAGGGTGTCACAACAGGGTACCCGCAAGATATCACAACAGGGTACCAGCAGGGTGTCACACCAGGGTACCAGCAAGGTATCACACCAGGGTACCAGCAGGGTATCACACCAGGGTACCAGCAGGGTGGCACACCAGAGTACCAGCAAGGTATCACATCAGGGTACCAGCAGGGTGTCCCACAAGCATACCAACAGGGTATCCCACCAGGGTACCAGCAGGGCGTCACACCAGGGTACCAAGGAGAAGTACCAGTTCACCAAAATGTAACAGATCCGGGTATTTCCCACAGGCCACCTGTACATAGACCAACGGAAAGTGTTAGCTCATCAGAGGTGGAATATGATACCATGCTGGGGGTGTCCTCGTCATCTATTCCGTTGCCTCCCCCTCCGCCCCCCTCCCCACTAGACTTGAATGCGAGCACTTCAAGTATTCCCATGCCTCCTCCCCTTCCACCTGGGAAAGCTAAAGGTCCGAAGATAAACATGAATGTGAAGAGGATGAACTGGGAGAAACTGGAGGGAGAGAAGGTCAAGAACACCATCTGGGGACAGGTGAGTGAACTGCAGCTTAAACACTCACACATTTCACAAAGTCTATTGCTCTTCTCTTTCTGTAGGTCTGCAACCATATGTAAACTTTGTGAAAAAACTTTCTTTCAGATCGGAGGGGATGAATACCTGCAGGAAGTGGTTAAAGTGATGGAACTGGAGCATCGCTTCAGCATGAAGACTAAGGGTAAGGGATCATTCCTGTCTTGTCATTCTAATGAACAATCAGTATCACCTCCCAATCAGGGGAGATTTGACATTGGCATGGGTTGCTATCCATGTTATATCTAGAAGCGTTGTTTTCAGGATTTTGATTGGTGCCTATCTGCTGTATAAGACTAGTATACATGTAAGAGCATGATGATTTTTATTCAAATTTGCTTTTATTATAAAATTGTCTGTTATACCTTACATTCAGGGTACTTAATTTTTTCCCTTACTTTTTTCAGTCGTGACAATTATGTTCTAATCAAAGATCATGATTTTGCTAATTTTGTTGATAATTGATTATCATTATGGTGATTTCTGTTAATTCTGAATTTAATTCCTTATCAAATGAATCCAATCACAGATAATTCAGATGAAGAAGATGACTTAGATGGTAAGCTATAGGGATACAGCCAATCATTCTTTGAATCTTTCCCTTAAAATCCTATCGTTTTGCCATCATTACTAACATCTCATATTCTTGTATCCCCATAAAATCTTGTTGCAAGTTCTCATCAACTTGGGTGTGAATGAATACTAACCATTTTAACATTTAGCTCTTCAAACACTATGTGTATGCATATAGTTCCATATTCTACCAGCATGAATTGTTTCCTACTTAACATGATGTTCTTTCTTTGGTTTTGTAGTAAAGTTGTGTGATTCATATTTGCCAAGTCCATTTTGTCTTATACCTGTATCATTACTTCGTTTCAAAAGTGAGCTGAGTTTGGTTAGTGTTGTATAATTCAACTTTAATTTTAACTATTTTCAATCAGTATACTTGTTTTTCTTGAATCAGAAACAACTAGTTGACACTGCAGGAATGTAAATGTTGCAATCCAATTCTTTGATGCAACTGACAAAAAAAGTACAATTTTTTATCTATCTTTAAATGTCTCACTGATTACATCTTTTACAGCTCCTGTTGCAAAGAAGAAGAAGAAAGTTGTTTCTATCCTACCTCACAAGAAAGCCTACAACATTGGTAAGACTTAAAACACTAAGTCTTCCTCTTGATAAACCACAAAAGTCATTTAGTTCATTTCCTTAGTTACAAGAACCTACCTTCAAATAGGGAGTTTACACAGTTGACTCTTGAAGAGTTGGAGCTGTAGATTTACATGTGATTGTGTAATGTTATAACTACATGACTGTTATTGCATATGGGGAAAATTCTGCATTTGGGGTTGCAGAATACTATACTTTGGGTTGCAGAATACTGCATTTTGGGTTGCAGAATACTACATTTTGGGTTGCAGAATACTACATTTTGGGTTGCAGAATACTGCATTCTGGGTTGCAGAATACTACATTTTGGTTTGCAGAATACTACATTCTGGGTTGCAGAATACTACATTTTGGGTTGCAGAATTCTACATTTTGGGTTGCAGAATACTGCATTTGGGTTGCAGAATACTGCATTTTGGGTTGCTGAATTCTGAATTCTACAATCATTAATGCCCCTGGAACCTAATGTTACGTAATTATCATCACGTACAGTAACTATGAAATATTCAGAAATACCAAATTTTCTTCTCAAAATATGCCATAATAATCAAAGCATTCAGGATTTACAATGTTTTTCTCTGGATTCATAGTGTTGCCTGTTATGAATTTACTTGGTAACTTTCAGGTTTAACCAATATGGCAGATAATACTGTACAATAATACAAACACCCTTTGAAACCCTACCTTTTGCTTCCTTAGCCATAGTTCTGGGCCACCTGAAGATGTCACATGAAGAGATCAGGCAGGCGGTGTTACAGATGGACGACTCACGGGTCTCACCCTCCCACCTGAAACAGCTGCTGGTCTACGCAGCTGAGGATGAAGAGGTGGGGACAGTCTCAGAATCTCAATGTTTTCCTCCTCATGAAATCTATTTGACAAGTTTTTGTGTTCTTATATTTATTTCTTGACAGAGCTGTAGGTGTTATAAGAACATGAATTATGACACTGTGTGTATATGTAATGATATGCAGTTGATAAGTGCATTATGACGATTTTCTGTTTTTCACAGATTGAGAAGTTTGAGAAATACAACGGAGTGCTGTCAGCTCTGAATGAATCCGACCGCTTTGCCTATGAAGTGAGATGTTTTGTTTCTTTTTTTTTTTAACTGTGCAAAATACATGTCATAAAGGATGATAAATAACATGCTAGAACGATTGCTGTAGACATCACTACTTGGGGGAGATTATCGTAGTCTTTCTGTAAATACCATTTACTGTGTCACCTGTATGGTAAATTTTGAAAATTAATTTTCTCAACAGATGAACAAGATTCCTGGCTACAAGACAAGGTTAAAGGCCATGATCTTCAAAGCTAATTTTGCTGAGAAGACTGAAGAACTAAGACAGGTAAGTCCTTAAGGCATGCACTTGTCTTGCATTAAGTGTCTTAAAGACATCCCCAAACTTTAAGAGTTTTCTTAATGTTTTTACCTAAGATTTGAGTCCTAGGGACTCTGAAAACATATGGACCAGGATCCAAAGATGATGTACAAGAAAGTACATTGTAATTGACTTCACAGTTGACAATAACTGTAACAGTTATTCTTCCTGTGCTAATTTGCTAACACCACTGTATATATCTGGTCTGTTTCTTAATTCTCCTGTAGCAGCTATATTTCTCACTTCTCACCGCTTCTGTACTGTCTCATCACTCTCTTGACACGCCAGGACTTATGTGGGATGGTATGGTAAGCCTTTCTGTAGTGCTGGTTCAAGTATAACAATATTCTCAAGCTCTGTCTGAAGCAAATGTATATAGAACTATCCTGTACTTCAATGCTAACGAAACTCTAATTGTTATGTGCACACATGTTTGATTTAATCTGTTCCAATTAAGTCAACATATATTAAAAGTGTATTCTTCCTTGTTTTTAGCATATAGATGCTATATCCAGAGCCTCATGGGAACTCAAGAACAGCCAAAAACTGGCCAAAATTCTTCAGGTAAGTCTAACTGCTGTTGACTTAAATTGTCAATGATGACTGATAATGATGATATTATGGATTATATATAAATATATTTACCTTACTCTCGATGTAAATGACAACCTATTTGCAGTTTGTTTACTTCTTCCTACTGTAAATGCATTTAAGTTCGCATGGGTTTTGTTTTGCGCTAAGGGGAAAATGGAGTGTTCGCTGTTGTTTTAAGTTCGCGGCATCGCTATAGTAACAAACTGCTAACGTTACAGTATTGGACAAAAATATTCGCGGTGGCTTTAAGTTCACGGTGAAAAGTCGCCACAAAAACCGCGAATATAAAACCACCGCGAACATTTCTGCATTTACAATATTTTGCTTGTCTAAATTCTATTATGAAGACTTGTTCTCGAAAGATTCATCATATCCATCTATTATTAGTATTAGATATCTGTAATTCCTAACGCCTTCACCACACATCTACAGCCAATAAGTAATTCAACTATTTATGTTCCTTCCAGCTTGTCCTGGCCATGGGAAACTATCTGAATGAGGGAAACATGCGAGTGGCAAAGGCTTCTGGATTCCGAGTGTCTTTCCTGAGAGAGGTAAGCAGTGTGTGATATTTGAAAAAGTGGTTTGCAGAAAAAAAAAACGAGTATTCATAAGGCGGTCTAAGTGTAATATTCAGTTTTATTACAGTTACAACAAATTCAAGCTTCAAGCTTCAGCTTCTATACTGCACTTAACAATTAACATAATGCAACCAGGGCACATAATTCCGCCACCCTAGAAAAGATACGTCCAAACAGATCTCCAAACCAACATCCCCCAGTATAATGCACTTAATATGTATATCTAAACTGTGCATACCTGGGGGTGCTGCACTAGAGATCTCTTAAACCCGCTGTTTTTCAAAGTGGCGGATTTATGTAACCTGGTGGATTGATGTTAATGGAGGTTGATAGTTTTCAACCAGGCAATGACTTTGATGTTTTCAGAGGAGTTGTTTTTTCTAACTCTGCTTCTCCTTTATTGCTGTAGCTGGACACGACAAAGACCTCTGACAAGAAGTCCACCTTTCTCCACATCCTGGCCAACGCAGTGTCTGCAAGCTTCTCCCAATACCTGGCCTTCTCCAAGGAACTGCCAACAGTGCCACTTGCTGCAAAAGGTAATAGTCTAGTAGACTTATTTTCAAATCACAAATTGGGACTATTCATCAGCCCCTGCCTCCAAAAACGAGGTCAAACTTCCTAGAAAAATTATGTGTAGAAACATCAGAATGATAGAGTTATAGTTATTTGTGTAATAGTATTTGTGTAATAACTATTCCCTTGCAATTACTCTTTGGGCATGAGTTTGCAAATAGAAATTGATGTTATCTTATCAGCTATATCATGGTAATTTTTTTTTTAATTTCGAGAAATGGCAGTGCCTTTTTTTTCATACAGTTGTAATGAGTTTGCAGCAGAGCATATAAATGAACTGAAAAATAACTGATAACTTCAGAAAACTGGAAATACATAAAGGTTTACAGTTATTTTAGTATTGACAGTTAAGTATTAAGTTGAACATTTTCTTTTTTCTTTTCCTTTTAAGTGTCTAACCGTCTTGTGGAACAGGAACTACTGGAGCTGGAGTCAGTGTTAGACGTAAGTCTTTCTTAAGTCTTTGATTTTTTAATTACAGTAGTAATTATTGCTTAAGTCCAGTGTATAGTGACCGTGCTACTAAACCAATAGTTCACGAGTTTGAATCACGACTTTTGTCGCTCACTCAACTTGCACACAACTGGAAAGGGTCAAAGTCCTTAGGACGAGACGTTAAGCTGTGGTCCACACTTCATTGTACTTGTTGAAAAGAGCTAGGGAAATTTCCCTGGTACAATGAACCTGTAAATACTATAGGTGGTGTCCGTCTTCTCTGTCAGGACTAGTGGAAAAGCAGCTCAACTGTTCATTGAGTTAATTGAGCTAAACTGTTTGGATGACTTTTTTTCTTCATATAGGTGTGTCTGTTCTAGTGTGTGTTCATGTATGGACATGAAGCATTGTCCAATTCAATAGCAGCACTACTTTCCCAACCATAAGAAGAAATTATACAGTACATTAAACCTACAAACCTGTAAAAGCTTAACGAGGTGCATTACAGAGTAACTGTGTGTAATATGTCAAGTTCATTCTGTTCCACGCAACATTGATCTTCAGGATTATGAGGTAAACGGAAGCATTGTCTTTCATTTGAAGGTTTTGATCTTTATACCAGTCCTTGTCTTTTACCTTTGACTTATATATAATGTATCTGCCTACTTTGCATTACTTCCTGTCTAAAAATTGAAACACAAAGAATACAAAGACTATCAGTCTAAATATATGATGACTTGTTATTGAGTAATGCAAAATCATGTGCAAAGACTTCTCTGTAACTCAAGTCACTATTTTCCTTTAATCCCTGTCTACCCTTATTGTAACCTGGCTTATTCCTGCCTCCTTGGTAGCCATGGGAGGTAAGGGTATTTGGGATCGGTGAAACACAACCCACAATTACTGTATGTATACTGTGGTTCATATATATTGTGTCCGGTTCAATGCACAATACATTTTCTTACTAACAGGTGGTTTCAGAATTTCTGTGTATTTTCTATAATAATTTTATTGTGTCCCACTGTGTTCTGTCTGCCGAATGATAAGAATAATAACTTTCGATAAGCACACACCCTTTGGATATTAGAATTATCATTGATAGGTTTTATATTTCACACCATGTTTAAAAGTCAATTTATAACACTATAATTTTTGTAATCAGCACATGGGTGCTGCATGAACACTGTAAATGAATATATGGTGCAAAATTTGTAATACAGATGTATATTTGGTTACTTGCTCATGCTTGCTCAAGTTTTTATGTATCAGGCAAAATGACCTAGCAGACATTCTTGTTCCAAACCCAAATCTTGTAGCTGAATCTTATGTATCCTGTTGAGTAATTAGATCTATTGAAGACATTTTCATAGTTTTTGACTTTGTTTTACTTTTTTTTTTGTAGGAAATTACAGAAACTGCAAAAATGCTGTCTGCTGAGCCATCCAATGATGCAAAGGACAAGTTTGTCGAAGTTATGGGGGTATCCTTTTTGGGCTTACGCCACAGAAAACTTTATCATGCGGAAAAATAACATAATTGTAATTTACATCATATATGATCAGTTGACATAAGATACTATGTTCTAGCCAAGGTTACTTCAAACAGTTGGCTTAATATTTGTAATAGGTAATATTCATTTTACCTTTAGGTCTGGTGAAAATTTCTCTAATGAAGTGCATTACAGTCGCTGGAAAACCTCCAGAGGTCTGTGTCCGAGGCAGCATCTGCTGTCTTACCAAAATGTGCCTCACTACCATTACGTCTCGTCAGTACTAGGACCAAAGACCTGTACTCACACAGACAAGCAAACTTCCAAAACATGAACAGTCAAGAACGTAAGGAAGCATCTAAAGCAATTTCACAATCGACCCGGGAAGATTATCGTAACTACATTGACAGCATAATCAGAGATATGGAAGTTGAATATTCTGAAAGCATGTAGCATAAGACCATGGGTCTGAAAATGTGAAACATACATACATATTTCTCTAAGTACTATTATTTCTAAAACCATCTAATAGTAATACACAGTACGTGATGATGTACGTAATATATGCATGCCGAAAGAAAGGAAGAACAATTGGCTCCACTCCTGAGGTGTCACCAAAAATAGTGCACAGTTCCTTAACCATATACAGGACTTTATGCAGAGGGCCGTAGGTGAGATCCAGACGCTGCGGGCGCAGTACATGGAGAGTATGAAGGAGTTCGTGGCCGTGGCGGAGTACTACGGAGAGGACCCGGAGTTAACCAACTCCGAACACCTCTTCACGATCTTCGCCGATTTCATGCACAAGTTTGATGTGAGTTTATTATGTTCAACTTGATAAGCGTGTCAATTCTTGTTCATTCAAACCCTTAACTGGATATATCAGGGACTCACATTTTAATAGACCGATTAAACACCCTCACTTCTCTCACGGCCAAAGACATTCTGCAGTTCATCTCACAAGGCTTCGTTTAAATTTCAGTCAGTTAAACCACCACCTATTTCTACACCATTGTATAGATTGTCCCACATGTAAATGTGGTCATTATTGTGAAAGAACCGAACATTACCTCCTACGCTGTAAACTTTATACTACCCAAAGAAGTACTATGTTATCATCCCTTTCCAACATAACTGACCTTCAACTACTTAACGACAGTTCATTGTGCTCTCTTCTGTTACGCGGTTCTACGTCACTCTCATACTTACAAAACTGTAATATACTCGATATAGTTCATACTTACATCCATTGTACAGGCACATTCATTTATTGATAGATACCAACTTGTATTGTCTATTGTCATTTTCCTTTTATCCATTCTGTATTTATGTATGTTATTATGTCTCTTTTTGTATGTTTTGAGTAGAAGGCTTCAAATAAGCTTAATTGAGCTTCCTGCCTAATACTCTGAAAACATATGCTAAGAAAATAAAATATATCAGGGATACAGAAACATCGCGCCCGGTTATAACCGGGATAGGGCATTCCCCGGAAGAAAACAGCATTGTTTGCAAGCAAACCCCAGAAATTAGAGCCTGCCGCTGTTTCGAAGGTTTCGTGAGGGAGGTCAAGGGTCGAAGATTCACGATATTTACTGGGCTGAAACTCTGGCAGCTTAAGGCTTAAGACTGAAAAATGTTATTAACAATTTCCAACTTGTTTCTTTGTACATCTTTGCCTAAGAATAATATGTAATCAGAATTCTTTGCAGAATACAGTCCTTTCTCAAATAAATATTCATGGTTTTAAACCTCTTGAAATTGGTCTCATTTGAATGTTTGACTAAGTATTGTTGTTTATTTTCCACAGAAAGCCCATTATGAGAATATAGCACCTATCAAGAAGAAAGGAGGAAGCTAGCAAGGCAGATGTCACAAAGGAACCTCACATCATCTATCCTTTGACCTCTGCACCCCTTGGACACCATGCAATTGTCCACAGTTTTCCTGTACGCAATTCTGCACCAAGTTTATCCTGCAGTTCTGCTGTTATCCACCAGAGGGCTCTGCTGTTCAGGTAACTGAAGGTATAGGGCTCAGCAGGAATGGTTTATAACTGTTCATACACCTTTGCTGAGTCTAAATTCAAGATGTATAGAGTTCCTAAGATTCAGTGATGATCAAAAAGCCATTGATGAACCCAAATGAAAGTCCACTGCCATGAAGTTTTGGCAGTTGTGGAAATACTTCCTTTTGTTTGATCGATTTTTATAGCTGTTTATAGCTTGATATACAAATGTACACAGTATGACTAATTGAAAGGCTTGTTTCAGTATTGAACATTGAAAGCCATTCTGGAGACACCACAAAGAAACAAGACTAAGTAATCCATTGAGATTATCGTTACATATTTTAACGCACAGAGAACCAATGGGAAAACTGTTTATTAATTTAAAGACAAAATGCCCCCATGTAACAGTGTTGAACCTTGTACAGTGAACTTTACCATGCCATATCCATTGCCATTTACAACTACTACAAAGCATTTGACTTTTCAGCATCACATAATATGTAGCATGTGTCTACATACTAAATGATAATATTACGTATGATATTATATTATACTTAAAGTGTAAATAGATAGGTCATGAGGAAGAATTGTTTCTGAAATTGCCTAATATTTGGGCCTCCAACTTAATGTGGAAAATGTATGATTCGATAAGAGATTTAATTGTACTATCCATAACTGTATACAGTAACCACTGTTTTATGGCTAAAACATGAGCTCAAGTAATTTAGCCAAGACAGTGGTCATTGGACTGTTGTAGCATATTTTTCATGACTGAGCTTGTAGCTACAGTGGTCTTTTTAACACAGTTATTACCAAAACCTTGCCATCATCTCATGAAGATCTAAGATACATATTATATACAAATGATGAATATGACACAGCAATAAGGGTTAACAAATCGTACTATGAATGTTTACTGTGAATTAATATTTTTTCGCAGGGATTTAATTTTGAGGTAGGTGTGGAAAGGTGGTTTTGCGCTGTTTTTAGTTCAGTATAAACCATACTGTAGAAAAACACATTCACTGAGACAGAAAAGTATGAAAATATACTATATTAGTTACCACCGCGTATACTTCAAGATTCACTGTATTCAACCTAAGGATGTTCATGTACATTAGAACATTCATGTCATTTAGGAGAAAGTCAAGATTATACTTAGAAAATTATTTTATTCTAGAAGATTATTTCATTCTGCTCATTATAGGAGGTCTCACAAAACCTCTAAGTGCCTCAGATAATTTATTGGGCAACTGCAGTTATTTTGTGTAGTTTAAAACTTTGATTATAATAGATTTTATTTTACTTGAAAACTTGATTGATTTGTGTATATATGTGGAACAGGCTGATTATGAGATGTATAGTTATAGTTACTCCTATTTAGTCAATTTTAAAATTAAATTATAGGAAAACCTTTATTGGAATGGTAGGGTATGTTGAGCTTAATAAACATATTACTATTGAATACAACGAAGTATTCAGTGTTTTTTTTAAAGACGTTTTAGTGCACGTGACATTTTCCTAGAAAAGCTTTCTTTTGACCGGGGTACATTGGGTCATTTTTAGACCATGGTGTAACTTGAATATCTCTTTAGTGCATTGTTGCATAAGTTTTCAACAAACAAATTTTGACCTAGACCACATTGCCCGACGACTGCACATGCGCACTCTGAACTTGCGTAAATGTTGTTGAAACTTTGTTGGCTATTTGCAGTTATTCAGACAATGTTTAAAGCTTATCATGTTTCTAAATGTTCAGTTGTTCTAGATGTGTTACGATCATGGTAACTTAAATTGTTTGTATTTGAATATTAGAAACCTATGGTGTTCGATTTAGGACTTATTTTGTATACTATCTTGATCACTCCACGTAAAAAAAACTTTAAATTATGATAAAGTTAAACGTATCCTTAAAGCTGTATCCTATATATGGGACGTTCTAAAACTACTGGTTAAGATTTGACTTTGGTTAAGACACGCCACTTTCACTGTTTTACTAGTAATCAAATGTTGCAGTTTTACAACCATACAAAAACAAAGAACGAACAGTTTACTATAAAAAGTAACTTTATTCACATAACCACAACCAACATCAGAAACAATGATACATCGTAGCAAGCAAACCTATCTAACAATTGGCTCTCAATCTCATCTTCATTGACACAGAAATTAATCAACGATTTCAATTACTTCTCAGGTTTTACTTGTTCTTATAGTTTCGTTTCCAGCACGCAAAATATTTCCCACTATATCTTATTTACATTAGTGTACAAAGTTGAAAAGTTTCGAATATCAAGTGTTAAAACGGTCCGACGTCTATTCTTTACTTAGCGATGTTGCTGGTGTACTTGGTGACGGCCTTGGTGCCCTCGCTGACGGCGTGCTTGGCCAGCTCGCCCGGTAGCAGTAGTCGCACGGCGGTCTGGATCTCCCGGCTGCTGATGGTGGAGCGCTTGTTGTAGTTTGCGAGGCGGGACGACTCAGAAGCTATCCTCTCGAAGAGATCGTTGACGAAGGAGTTCATGATGCCCATGGCTCGCGCTGAGATACCAGTATCGGGATGGACCTGTAAAAAAAATTAAAAAGATGAAACAAAGCGTACAAAAAAAAACACATTTGAAGAATATGCAGTGGCAAGTTAACAGTTATCACTAAATGAAATTCAAAACTCCACAGCTTAAACTTGTGCAAGCCTACGTACGAAAATTGGCATTGGAGGAACAATAAATACAGACCTTTGAGCTAAAATTCGTCGCTAAATAAAATTTTGAAACGCAGCTAGCTGTGTTTTACCTGTGTACGCCCACGTGGCGTATGCGTGTGAAAACTGGCATTAGAAAAACAGTAAACAGTGTACCTTTTCGAGCTACAATTCGTCACTGAATAAGATTAGAAACGCAACAGACAACTTTTTACCTACGCAGGACCACGTGCATGAAAAATGGCATCGGAACATTTTACATTGTGTCATGCCAAAAAATAAGACCCGATATAAAGAAACTAGAAATGTCTTACCTGTTTCAACACCTTGAAGATGTAGGTACCGAAGCTCTCCTTCCTCTTCCTCCGGCCGTTGGACTTGCCGGGCGGCCTGCCCACCTTGTTCAGCGCCTTGGTGCCTCCGGACTTCGCGGCTGCCGGTTTCTTGGTGGACGTACGCGCCATGATTCCGTATTCCGGTCGAAGTCACGAAGGTTACACAATCTGAAATTCAAATTTGAAAAACGAGATTTTACGAACAGTAAATACCTAGTGAACGCTGAGAACGGTTAAAGACGTTGATAAACTATAATTCTTTCACGTTAGGTTGAAAAAGGGACGAAAAGTACTGCAGCAACAGTTACTTACCAAATTCGTAGACGGCAAAAGTTCTTCACACAAGCGAGCAAGGCACCCGTGCCAACTGAAGGAAGAGAGAGAGAGAGATGTCGGCTTTCTTGGGTGTATTTATAGGCCACAGTGGCCAGGTGTTAGAAAAAACAGGTGTGCTACACGTGTGTCTTGGTCACACCTGGTTAAAAGATTACGTAAGTGCCTTCTTGGCTTTTGATTGGTTGGCAATAACAGGAATCGTGTGCTATTGGATAACTCATTAATTGCTTTTTCTAGGGCATACAAGTTGTAATGTATATAAATTGGAGAGGGGGGGTCTTGCCGGTCTAGGACAACTAAATATACGTCTACAGGTTTTTATGAAGGGACTATACTGAGTCTGTATTACATTGGCTAACTGCTGCCCGAACAAATTCATAGATTGTAAATGATGCATTGAGTAGTTCAGGTAAGTGAGATCAATTTCGTATTTGAGACCGACATAATTTGATTTGTTGATCAAGCATTCGACATAATCAGAAAGCTAGGAGGTATTTTCTTAACGTCAAGAGCCCATAGTCATAATCCTTTTCTTTGATTGTAAGAATGTCAACTCTTTTTTATTTATGGTATTTCTTAATCCCTTGTTTGTGATCTTCCCCTTTGGATAAATGGTTTATCCCTAAATTGTTTCCACTGTTGTGGCTGGTATCTAGGGGCAACTCCCGCCATTTGGAACGATGACGACATCATTAATGCTCTTGAGATTTGCATATGATAATTACATGTTTAACCATCAGCTGACATGAAGCGACAAAGCAACGTAATTACAGGGTCCACTTGTATCACCCCGACCAATCGAATCACGTGAATCGCACTGAACCTCAGATTCGTATCAGCCATTTCCCGACAAATCGGTTTCTAACTTGCGTTAACGACTACATCTGACCAAACAAACTCGCCAGTGAGATGGTGGAAGGTGTCAGCTTCCAAAAGACGATTTCAGATTGACAATTTTGGCACTTTGGAAGTAATTGAATCCGCCCGCGATCAAACTTCTAGTTTCTACTACTTTTCTCTAACCGTTAAATCGCGGGCCCGGGCGGATTCAATTACTTCCAAAGTGCCATAATTGTCAATCTGAAAACGTCTTTTGGAAGCTGACACCTTCCACCATCTCACTGGCGAGTTTGTTTGGTCAGATGTAGTCGTTAACGCAAGTTAGAAACCGATTTATCGGGAAATGGCTGTTACGAATCTGAGTTTCAATTCGATTCACGTGATTCGATTGGTCGGGCCGGGTGTTGTATTTGACTCACTTGTACACGCACACAGGTTGCCATGGCCCGTGTGTTGAAAATCGCATATTTTTCACGCCTGTAGGGGCATGTGAAATTCGGCGGAATTTTTCTCATGGGGGCACAGGCACTTATTTAACGAGCACCTTGGGAAACGCCGCAACGAATGGCTTAATTGAATTTTTGAAGCTGGGCACCGTTATTGGCGGGTGGCGTGTGATTGGATGAGAGTTTTTTTGAATGGCAGTGCGCTATGATGAGGGTTGCTTGGAAATTGAATGTGCTGGTGCGGTGCTACGTCATCATATGTCACCTTATGTCATGATAATCATACTTGTATACCATTAGGTCCCTTATGTATAATTAAGAAATAAAAATGAAAATTTGGGCCAGGATTATTTCTTTCCCGATGCAGAAAAAAAAATTAGAAACTCTTGATCTGAAAAAAGTTACCTACGAAGCGATTTTGTGACAATTACAAACCACTGTTAAAGTGTTGCGTCAATTTTTTACAGTTTAACTAGCTTAACATACTGCATACACAATTTCAATAGTTATCAAACTTCCGTCTATATAAGTATTTTCATACCTCATACAATGTCATACAATTCAATGTCGCAAATAGGATATATTTCTTTACAAATTCTCATTAGAACGCGAATGCAACACGTATTATAAAGGAGTTGATAAAAATAATACACGTCTATTGAAAGCACACTACAGTCAAACCTAGTCAGGCAACCACCTAGTACAGACAACCACGTCCAATCACAAGCCATATTAAAACAGCCCCGTCCATTTTTACATAGTAAATAAACCGCACCCCGTGGCTTATGTTCATTTTCCTGTACTTTGATTTTTCTCGTGTTTGTATTATTGTTTTTCTTGTAAAATGCAATAAAAAAATATCAAAAAATGAAGCCCTGTCCTCGGCAACCACCCGTCTTGAGCAACCATTTCTTCTAGGTCCCTTGAGCGGTTGCTGAATTCATGCAGCTTTGACTGTAGTAGCATACATGTCTTGTGGTTCTAACACATATAAACATGGGAAGCCGCTATATGCTACGGCAATACAATCATGATTCAACTTCCAGTAGAACGGTAACATTGTGAATTTGTAATTAATAATCCTTTTCCTTTTTTACACCCTGGAGTCTGTTATTATCATCTTTTCCACTTGCGCGTGGGCCTTGAGACGGAAATACGCCAAAATTGAATATCATAAAGATTTTCACACCCACGCCCTCCCTTCAGCGCTTTATTCACCTGCCCAATTTACTAAGAAGCTAATAACGCCCATTCATCATATTCAGCTTTCTTATATATTGAACATCTACCAACGCGGTGCATGAATTTTTAATGATAACCGTTTTTGGAATAAAGGGTTGTGACGTGATGGTGCGAATGGGATACGTTCGGCCTGGGTAGTTGAATATTAATGCCGTTATAATATCGATCGGGTACGGCAGGAAGGGCGAATGAGAGCTCGTCCACTGCGCATTACCATGAATTACATGTGCCGTGCGCCGATTATTGATGTAGCTCGGGGGAAATGACAAAACTAATGAATCTTTCATGTGGCGCAGCGCAGTGCAAAGCGGCTTCTATCGCCTCAGCCGCGGCGAGAGAGATGGCCCGGGTTGGTGGACAGGGTACATCCCGTCTGAGAACGCCTGCTTACTCTGCTGCAGTAGTCTCTGTGCCTTACTAGGGCGATGGGCTATGGAGAAGACGACAGACAACAACCAACCGTCTCCAGTCAACGGCGTCGCTAATGGTGTGCCTCCGAAGGACATGAGAGACTCGAACGCGAACACGACGTCTACGTCGCGGCTACCACGTTCGAAAAGGATGCCTCTACTCAAGGATGGCTTACGGACAGCTAAGGAAGGAGGTACCACCGCCTCCTCTCCCGAGCAACGAGCCTTATTTGACGAGAAGATTTTGTGTCGGTTGTTCACGTATTTCTGGCCGTGCGAGAGATGCGTGCTCGCACAGGTGTGTTCCAAATGGAAGCAGGTTTTGTACCAACCCAAATTTTGGCGAGAAGTAACGCCCATCTTACACTGCCGTGAGCTGTACACCGAGGGAACGGACGGAGAGAAAAGGTTTGTGGACTTAGCCAGTTTCCAGCAACGCGGGTTCGAATCCGCTTGCTTGGTAGGTGTAGCCGATTTGGACATTTGCGAATTTATCGACAACTACCCTCCCTCAAAGAAGACCATTAAATACATCTCGCTCAAGAGATCCACAGTGACGGATGCGGGGTTAGAGGTCATGCTGGAGCAGATGACGTCATTGACGGGCCTTGAACTCTCGGGGTGTAAC
The DNA here is from genome assembly GCF_035083965.1 of Branchiostoma lanceolatum. Taxonomy (NCBI): domain Eukaryota; kingdom Metazoa; phylum Chordata; class Leptocardii; order Amphioxiformes; family Branchiostomatidae; genus Branchiostoma; species Branchiostoma lanceolatum. The sequence goes on from NC_089729.1 coordinate 14,674,431, forward strand.
GACTTTTCAGAGGCGGGACTCTGGTCCAGTTTGAACGCTAGGATTGTCAAACTTTGCATCAGCGACTGCATCAACGTTGCAGACGACAGTTTGGCCGCCATTGCTCAGTTGCTTCCCAACTTGCGGGAGTTAAACCTGCAGGCGTATCACGTGACCGACACGGCCCTCTCCTACTTCACCACCAAGCAGAGCCACTCCATGCACACACTGCGCCTGCGCTCCTGCTGGGAGACGACCAATCACGGCATTGTGAACATCGTGCACTCGCTGCCGAACTTGACCCACCTCAGCCTATCAGGGTGCTCCAAGATCACGGACGACGCCGTCGAGCTCATTGCCGAGAACTTGAAGAAGTTGCGCTCCTTGGACCTGTCTTGGTGCCCCCGCATGACAGACGCCTCCCTTGAGTACATCGCCTGCGACTTACACCGTCTTGAGGAACTGGTTCTAGACAGGTAAGTGTGTAGCTTAGCACATGATTCTATGACGTCATGATTACTAATCAGCCTTGGACGCTGACTAGAGGAAATTGACGGTTATAATAAGGGTTTATTCTAATTTTTCATCATGATCATTCATTGAACAGTGGTGCAATGAAATGTATTAACAAATAAACAAACAAACAAACAAACAAGCAAGGAAATGACAAAAAATTAGAATGAATGAACCATAGGTGAACATTGGAAGACCAAGTTCGATATGTCCATAATATTGGCATCCCCTTCCTTGTAAATAAAAAAAAAAAAACAATATAAAAACTTCTTCGGGCTAAGAGGGTAGCTATAATAAAGTATAGATATAAAGACGTTATATTAACGGTGAATTAAATTAGAACTGCATGACAAAACAAGTGCTTTATGTGCCAATCTTGTTTATTGTACTATTTAACCTTTCATTGCATCTTATTCTTTGGTCATGTTGAAAAAAAACAAAAACATACTGTATGTTCCCAGGTATATTGCTACTATCTAAAAGTATATATTGCTTATCATCTGGCGTCTTGTAGACATGTATGCCACAGATGTCTTGTCAACAGGGCGTATTCAAATGAAATGTTCACGTGACCTATGTCTCAGTCACGTGGTCTCAAGTGAGGGTCGACGACTAGTGGCAGGTTGTTGACTTATAGGCTCGATTTATCCACTGTTTTCGGAGTCGACTCGGGGCTGTGGTAGGGGAGCTTTGGGCTGATCAAGTGGAGTTTTACTACCAGAAAACAGTACTTGACTGGCGTAGGGTTCTCCTTGCACAGTCCTGAGTCGATTCCAACAAGTCGACTCTAAAATGCTTGTGTAGCTGGTCAAAATGTTGTGCCCGTAGGAAAGGCACTATACACCTACATCCACACTCGACTCAGGTAAAAATGAGTACCTAGCTTCGGTTAGGGACGTCCTCTCAGCCCCCTGTTTGAGGAGTGTCACACCTCGAGTACGTTAAAAATTCCACCACACTTATCGAAAAGAGTAGGGGTCCATCCAGGTGTGAGTGGATCAAACCTTTTTCCTACTGTACACAACTGGTGTGCTACGACTAAAGATGGTTATGCGAAACAAAACAAAACAAAGATGTCCGGATGCTTGTATCTTCATTACTGTATAATCTTATTCATTCTCATCTTTTCCATGTCCTATCTAAGTTGATGTATCGAATAGAAACGATGTCTTACTCCAAACTGCTTTGACAGTTCTGAATAATGATTAATGATCTAGGACTCCATACAAGACCTTGTACAACATTCAAATCCATGATCCGTTAGTCCCTTAGGCGTAATTAGTTTTCAATCAGTTTTGTGATTTGATCCATCAGTCATGTGAAAAATGTGGAGTAATAACCAGAGGTGTGTCGTTTGTCGATCTAATCTGTTATGATGTCATGATGATGAATGGGTGGGATTAGATTAATTCCAAAGAATGGCTTTGCATTATCGTCTCTAAAACTTGGTGTAGGATTTCCGTTTTAGACGACTCCCTCCTGACAAGTGTCATAACTGTCATTTATCATAATCAATTTATGCGGAAAGCAAGAATCATTAGTAATCTCTATTTCAGTCGCTGGCAATATTTGCATATGAATTATACCGCATTGATATTTCTCGGCCAGAGATGACTGTTTGAATTCTTTTTTTTTTCTGTCATCAATATAGTCAACTGTACTAATTGTATTTCATATGTTGTCTACGTTTTTGCCTTATTGAATTTTGCTGTACGAATAAGGCATGGAATATTGAGTGCATTTGATATATTCTAAGTATTTTGACTTGACTATGAAGTAACTGATTTTTCATTTTATTATAATAATTCTTAAAAAAAACTGCTGCTGGCTATTCTAAATACTTCATCCCCCTTAAATCATTGAAGGGAATCTCATCATCGTGCCATATATTGTGCAATGTTTTCTAAGTAAATTACTTCAACTCGCACTGCTTCACCTAACAAGGTGGAATTGCTGGATTGGTATAATATACCTCTTACAATTCTTGGGATGGTGGAGTTAGTCCTTGACCAATCCGGGACATTGACCAATCAGAATCAGGACCATTCAGAGACCTATCAGAATCAGAGACCAATCAGAATCAGAGACTAATCAAAATCATGAAACAAATCATTACTCATTTCTGATTGGTCTCTTTCTAATATTTCAAAACGGGCGTTGCACTCCTCACCACGATGTTTCTAATTATTTCTAACGTTTTTGGTCCGTTTTTGTCTGTTATATTGCAATAGCAAGTGTTCGTCCATTAGATAACAATCTTCACAAACCCCAAAAGTACAGGTGGCAAATCACAAACATAACGCGCCACGATTCTTTGACAAACCCGATCACAAGCTTGAATTCTTTTGCAGCAAATTCTGAGAGGGGGTTGATGACCTCGTTGTCTCATCTTGTCAACGCTGCTGGAATCCGCATCTAAAGATAGAATCTATTTCCTGAAGCCCCCCTTGGCATAGGTCACGGGTTATTTTCAGCTTATTCTCCAAGCGATGCGCTAATATAATCTCCTTTTGGCTGGTAAGTTCCTGGTATAAGTGCCGGATGCAGTCATTGATTGATTATACTACGGTACGTTGTAATAAATCCGGATATACCGTGCTGCCAAACCAGTTCCCGGGGGTACATAGTTCTGTAAGCTAAATTTATAGTGATACTTTCTCTACTCACATTATTATTACATGCACAGTAGAAGAAGGTTCTTTTTGAGCTGCAAGCCGAGCGAGGTAATACTAGTAATAAATCTACATGTCATTGCATGGTAGGGCTTTATTACGTTGTTATTGCATTGCGCGGTATCTTTGGAGGGATCAGTAGTGAGGAATGACTTAGTTCACGGAATGTTAAATAGTTTTTTTTCATGTCTACTTTGGTGGAATAGGCCAGAAGTTGCCAAGGGGAAGAGAGAACATAACTGGTTAAAGATGAAACACTTGTATATTTTGGACGAGTACAGTCAGTGGAAATGTCATATACAGTTCCACTTTTATTTATGCCGTCTATAAGTGTATATACACTTTGTGCGCACAACAATGCATTGAATAATGATAGTTAAGAAAAAATGGCTATCCTTACGTATGCAGTAATTGATACGAGTATCAATCAGAGCATAGAAAAATAGTCATTTTCAAATATTTTCAAAGCCGAGTAAAAATAGGCAAATAAGTGGAACCCTTATATCTCAGGAATATCACAGCATCTTTGTAATACATTGAAATTTGCAGATTTGAAAAAAAAAAATTGATATGTACTTTGAAAAATTTACGTGTAAAGGTCCTTATTTCTTTTAAATGCGTTCCATTGACGTCTATGAAAATTGATTTTAATATGATGACGTAGTCGGTACATTCAAAGACATTTACGGACCCTTCTTTTGCAATAAGCGATGGTTGTTCATAGGCCTAAGGAATAAGAATGGTCTTTCATGAATGAAATGCGTAAAATATATCTTTTGCCCTACTCGAGGGTCCAGGTTTCCTATATTCCGCTCATGAAATTGAAAACTTCAAGAGATCGGTATCGGCCTTCGCACGGTCGATATCACGGGTCAACGACCCCCGAGTGACCAATCAAAATGGCCGTCTCATATTGAAGGTATATTGAAAAGAAAAATGGCCCCTGTGGTGAGATACACACATAATGCATATGGCATCACTACCTGCTGTCCATCACACCATAACAGTGCATATCATATAACGTATCATATAATGAATGTATAATCCAAAAAGATAATGATAACTCAATGCTGTGCTCATTCTGCTCTGCTTTCTAAACTATGATTTTGATTATAAAAGAATCATAATTGAAAATGTTATAGCCGACGACTGCCAGGAACGTAACCAACCTTGAGGTAAATTTGTAGCATAATTTTATTTTGCGAATACGAAGCGAACGTTGTCTTGCATACAGATATTGGCTCTCAGTTTCGTAGACTAATACATACAGCACATACAGCGTCGAGTCTAGTCCCTTTTTATTACAATTTTCCACGTGCCTTCACAGGTTAATTTCAATTTGTCAGCGGTTTTCATGGATTCGTTACGCACTATCGTACCGCACCAATAGATATGTGAATAATTCATGATATCTTTTTGAAAATCTTACTTTTGCCAGTAACTATATATGCTCGTCTTATGAATGTTGTGCATTGTGGTAAATTGTCTGTTGAAGATCATGCTAAACCCCTTTGTTTAATGTTTTTGATATTAACTAATTAATTAATTCGTTCACTCGCATAATCACTCACTGAAAAAATTCTCCGATTGATTCTGAAAGTAAAAAAAAAATACAAAGAAGAAAAAAAACTGCCCCGTGTGAGGATCGAACTCACGACCTTCAGATTATGAGACTGACGCGCTGCCTACTGCGCCAACGAGGCTGTTGAGAAGGGAGCAGCGCAAACAAGTTGTGTCTGTGACTACATGTCTAGGAATAGCCCTCTGCCCTTCAAGTGTCACAGATAAGAAATTTATTTTCTCTATCATTCTAATAAACTTTGAATATTTTCTGAAAACATCAATGAAACCGCGTAATTAGTTGTCTCTTGGTGGGACAAATAATAATCAACGGGTTGTGACGTCACAGGAAGGACTCCCAATTAGCACCAGACCATTAGCTTGTATGGCCAGGGGTTCTTTTTGTGACGTCACGAATCGTTGCTTATTTGTCCCAACAAATTAAATAGCGCACAGTAGACGATTGATATAAAGAATATATAGATGTTTAAAAAAGACTGATTTTTTTAAAGAGAATGATGAAGGAAATTTCGCTCAACTTGTACTTCCAGGTCTCCTTGTATCGTTTTTCTCCAGGTCTTCTTTGATTTGTCCCTGCGTCTCTAGTCATTTGGTGTCTAATGTAATGTAGCTCTCTATGGGACCGATCCTGACTATCATCACAATTAGCGTTTCAACCAATGAGAGAATGGCAATTGGTGGGTCGAATATTTGCAAATAGCCGTTAAACATTGAGAGAGTGACTGCACGTCTGTCAAATATCTGCATTTTGTGTTTTCATTTTGCAGTTCTGCGTATTGACAGGGCTATGGGATTGGTCTACTGCGTTGTTTGACATCCGGCAGACATGACCAATCCCAAGCCAGCATATGATAACCCAATCATTCACTTTCACATCACACCTTCCGAGATTAATCTAATTAGGTCAAAATTCTTCCGCCCGACTTCAGAGCACGATATTGACGCGCAGCCATCTAATAACTCTCATTACAGGGTTAATTACTCGAGATGCAAGGGGCGCATCACCTCTTTGATGTCGGCTTAGTGTGACACGTATGTCGGGTGAGCTTCCGCAGAACGAAATTTCAAAGTTCGTTATTATTCAAAACAGGTTTGGTGTCCTAGTTACTCAATCACCCATGTGCGTCACAAGTGGCAAAATCTGGCGAAACCACCGGACACACATTAAAGACGTTGCCATCCGTTTTACCGGAAATGGAGAGGCGCAATCACGCAGAGCTTTTAGATGCCGTCCTGGTTTTAATGAAGCGTTTTGATAAAGAAATTAACAGTCACACACACACACGAATTTCTCTTCCCATGCATTCTATCTGATGATCATTCTCCCTATTCGTGCGGATTTTAACGGGTTTGTAACCGTCGACAGCGCATTTTACAGGATCTTTTATAAGCTGACATTTGAAAATATACCAACGATATCCCTGAACAAATACAAACATTGGAGTGTTATATGTAACGCATATCCGTATGTGCAGACGGAAATAGCTGGAGAATCGCGATAGAAGCTGGAATACAAAACAAAATGGATAAATCCTTGACATTCTACCTAAAAGTGCACAGGGCCACAGCTTGAGAATTGTAATATCATATTCAATAGCTAAAATACAGAAATAAATGTTAAATCCTAAAGATTACACATAAAAGTATTGTACGACAATGTTTGGTGACCTAGATGGCAAACGATGGTGGATGATCACCGAGGCATCCGCCTCTTTCGACGCGCTAACAACCACCGGCATTTCAGCACCATAAACAGTTACAGCCCAACATAAATCTCAGTAGCGCCATTAGCGCAGCAATGGCGCGAAAGGCCAATACGTCCCCCAGGGCAAGAATAATTTTCTTAACAGATCTAGTTTCCTGGAAGAAATGCAATTCAATCGTGTCACTGAGCCCAAGAAAAGAAAACTACGGGAGCTAAGGAACCTCGCGATGAACAAAGTGGAGAGATTTAAAGAAAAACTGATTGTAGCAGCAGAACACAGTGGGCTACTTAGCCCAAGTGGTAAGATAAAATAAACAGACGAAAGTGTTTAAAACAATCTGTCTCAAACATGCAAATTAATCTATTTGCATGTTAGGGACAATTTGCTGAAACCTTTTTTTATTAGTTTCTTTTAGTCCTTTCGCTATATCATCCCAGAATGTAATACGATGGAACTTAAAATATATCACTGTAGGCGTGGTGCCAATTTTCCATCCCCGAAAGATGGCGTGTACAGTTTCCTAGGTTACAAGAGTTCAGATTCTCCAATACTTTCAGAGGAAACATCCCAAGGGTTTTATGTTAAAGTGTTCGTTGAACAAGACATGACAAGACAAGATGGGTTGTGCGCCCAAGCTTGTCGAAGTTGGTCCCAACCGTGATGCGGTTTTCTTCGGGACCCGACGCAAATGGATTTTACATTGTGAGGTAAATCATTCGGGATGATTTCCCTTCCAAGTTAATGTGTTTGAGTCTATGTAAACGTCGCCACACAACACTTAAAGCGTGCCATTCGCGGTTTAGTTCACATAGCGATACATACATATTCACATAATAACAGACTTCCAAATAACGTTGTATTGCGTTTTGGGACTTGATTGATTCTTTGAGGTTTACAATAACAATTTGGGGACAAGCTTAACCAAGTTCTGTATGTGGTCTATTTCGTCATGCGGTACTGCGAAGAAGGGAACGATTTTCGAGCAAATCGGCCATCTTCAATTCTTTGTTCAGCAATCGATGGATGCGTTTCAAATACGTGTGCATTTGTTTCATATTAGAGATGCAAAGGGACTAGGTGAGGTGAGAGATATAAGAGGAGATAAAGGTACAGGCAATAAAATGTGATTATCTGGCTTAAGATCTACCCTAGAATTTTGGCAATATGACTTTTTGGTACGGTTGATCTTTTACTACCAATGACAGTTGGCGTTGCAAAGATTTAACATGGGCTCCTCTGCTTTAAAGAATTGGCAGCAATGCACGATAGCCATTATAGCAGGATGCAAAGGGTGAATCGCGTATGTTTTGTGATGTGCGTTATCATAATATAAAATGCAAAGGTGGCGTGCAAAGATAAACAGCCTCCCTCCTCATCCACCTTTTGAGTTTTCGCAAAATGACATATCCCTATACAATGTAACTTACCATTGATACCTTCTTCCACTGGTAAAACGTTGAATAGACCCAGCTTTTTGTGATTCATGTGATACCAACGGTACTTAACCATTCCTTTGTCGTCCGCTCAAATATTCTGAATGGCGTAATTCAAAACCTTTTTATAATTCTTTCAGTGTCATAAAGGTATCAGTGTCGGCGCCATTTTACGAGGCGTAATGTCTGTGTGGTTCGAATTGCTACATGTCTCAGAATGTGCTAGACCTCCATTGCACGCGCGGGTCATGACATCAGCATTTTTGTCCAGCAGCTAACACTTGTTACCACCTGCGGGTCACGTAATGCCTGTGGTATGTCACGTATGCCACCAATCGCTGAGCTTTATCGTAAATGGATTGCTCCACAGATGAGCTTAAGTATGCAATCTTCACAGCAATGTCTGGAAGATAACAATCCTGCACTGGCGGCAAAATTGGCCGAAGTTTGCGCTGAGCATCTATGAATATTTTAACGGTACTGGAGACACACTGTCTAGTGACCCCGTATTAACAACGCTCACTTGCTATAGTTATTGGCCACTGGGGGATTGTAACTGTTATGTTGTACTTAAGGAATACACGTGTTAGCCGTATGGCTGCTCACTGAATGGTTAAAAAATTTAGTCATTTTGGTTCCTGTTATATCTACTCCTCTAGTTTTAAGCTTTTCACCAGCGTAAGAGAAACGATTTGTATGTTGTATTTTTCGAATATTGGAAGCAAGAATAGAAAAGTAATGTCCTTACCTCCAGGTCTATGTCGTTCTTATTATACTGGTTGCCAAATGCTTTGACGTGCCGGCGATTGAGAATTTTAAACGAAACAATAAAATGCAGTTTCAGTGCACATATGTTGACTTTGTTGTATCAAATGTGTGTGTTGATGTATTGCAATTCAGATTTGAAAGCAAAGCACTACTCAGTGTAACGCTACATTTCCTAATAGAATATGACAAACATTTTTGGACGGGTGACAAAAATGGCGCCGATGATGCCATCGTAACAGTAGCACATTGTTCTGCGCACGATTCAAGAAGCTCCATTGGATATACAAATCGTATGCCAATATAAGACCATTTGTCACTGCGTCTTTTCCTTCGGTAAGCATACACAAATTACAAGTCAGCAGACCAATTAGTCTGTTTCTCGGAGCGCTGCTAACAGTACTGTAGTCAAATGTCGCCATAGTGTCTGTCACACCATTGTGAGAATTCCACAGTAATAGAGCAATTATTTGCAGCATTAATGCCCAAGGGAAATCAGACAAAAACAGTTTACGGACCCATCCTGACTATTTTTTTCCCATTTCCCACGGCTTCTTTTTCATAGTGTTATATTCCATCATTATTTTTCACTGTCATATTCCCTTTGTTAGGCCTAAGAAAAAATGTTGTGTTTACGGTTACGGTACTAAAACTGTGGTGTTGGTAGGTAGGGATTCTTTCTTTTTTTTAAAAAAGCTTTCGGCCAAAGTGGTCTAACACATACAGTTTAACATTGCAAATTAGGAATGCATGAGGGTACTGGCATTTTCGATATCATATCGTATTTATACAGATATATACATTGCACAAGCACAGGTATGTCTATAAACTGAAGAAAGAAGCATAACTATATAATGACTACAAGTTCCTACTTAGACTGTTTAAAGCCTTAATCAGTTATCAGTGTGTACAATACAAGAAGTCTTCAAAAACATATGCAATACTTGTTGAAACTGTTAACATTCATCAACAAATCAATAGATAATTGCAATGAAGAAAGAATCCCAGCCATAAACGTATGTGTGCAGTGACGACATGGAATTTGATGCATTACTTTAAATGACAATTTCAAATCAACTCAGAGTTCTCCAGTTTAATGGCTGTATTGACACAAGCGTATATATACCCTGTCAATGTATTTCCATTGCCCCAGTCGTCCACAATCTTTTGTGGCTCATTTGCGAGAAAAAATGATCTAACCCCAATAGCCAATTGTTACGCGTAGCCAACAACAATTTGCAGATTGTAAAAATATTACTATCAAATCAATGTACGGAATATCTCCAATACATTCAAGACATAGATTAAATCAAAATTATCATGTTAAGTCCGACTTTATATCAATTTCACCCTTTCCATACAAGGGAAGCGGTATTTATCAGTAGTGCGTGTAGCTAATATCCCCCAAGGGAGCATGAAACATATGTAGGGCACAGTCATATTAACGCGACAAGGTTGTTTGCTAAACTATCCTTCCATTGATGCAAATTTGTCGCACAATAGGGGCTATCAACACATTCAATGAGATACATATATTCTCGGTTTATGCAATACAGCTTCTACAAAATGTAGTACGATGTAGAACGCTACATGTAAGTGTTGCTCGCATCGGCTAGTACGCTGAAATTCAATTTACAACGATAATGCAAGGTTGTAAAACAGGCATCTATTCCTTTGGGAAGTGGCGAATAAAAGATGATAGAATGATAAATTAGGATAGAAAGACGCCATGTTGTGGTCAAAGGTCAGCGAAAGCATCATAACGTACCGATTTGTCAACTATAAATCGGTACGCTATCTCGAATCTCGTATTTCATTTCTAATTTCAACAGTTTGAGCACAGAAAAAGACATAGAATTACAGTGCAGGCAAAACATTATACTATGTTTAACGCAATTTCTGCACGGTGCATTTGTATGATCGAATTACCACTGGCCTTAATCAAATTTACTATTGATGTTCTCATGCAAATCCATTATCAGATTCTCCGGAATCCAAACGTTAAATGGATCTCCTACCACCATTCCATTTCAGATTCCTTTCAGGTTTATCCCATTATGGATTTTTGTTGCTTCCGTTTTTCTTCGATCGCCCTTTCGTAATCTAGTAACAGAGTGGGAACATTTGCCCTTAGTTTGTCTTGCAAGGCCTGATTATTCGTTTTACCGATCCCCCCTCTCATAAGATAGCATAAGCACTTTCACACTTCCAAGTACGCATGAGCGGCGACGAAATTATGGGTATATGTCATTGGTCAAGGCCCCTGAGACGTAAACAAAACCCACTTGGACATGTTATGCAAATTGAGACAATGGTCATTAGACGAGAACTGTTTTCAAGCCAGGAGCCTTCACCTTTGACATATTAGCTCATGCGTACTAGGATGTGTGAAAGCCCTTGTTTCAGCAAGTTGCATTCACTTTTCAATTCCAAGCGTACTTCAAATTGTATAATCTGAATACCTTTGCTCTTCGAAGGGATACATATTCTATAAATGAAAATAATCCAAGCTTTAAAAAGACACAATATTTATATACTAGTAGTTAGCTGAGATTAAGAAGAACCAATGACTAATAAACTGGTAAACTTGACAACTTATAAGTATCTGATACCAGCTCAGAAAATAACTACAAATAGTCATGCATTGACGTATCAGAGTTATCAACCTAAGATTGATGTGTTGAAAAAATCGTATTTTCTTAGAACTATCGTAGAATAGAATTCGTTTTTACCAAGCACTGTATCATCCTCACTAGATAGCTTTAAACAAGGGTTGTAGTTAGATTGCAAAGGTTCTGTGTGACAAGTCGTTTAGTATAATGTAACCAGCTGCCATCGCGCCGCGTGCCGGCGAAGCTGGTGTGCTACGCCGAAGGGTGGTTATACCGGCTATATAGATACAGATACGGAAGAACAAGGCTATATTGATTTAGAAAAAAAAAAGATACTTCGCGACTTTAATGCATGCATTGCATCAAAAGATTTAAAGTCAGCCATTTTCAAAACATAGACGTACTAAAAATTGATCCAAATACTTTTCAATACCCAACAACATAGTTGTACCCAGATAGCATGTTGCATTTCTTCACATTCGATCGTAAACAAAGTTGTTAACGGTGGCAGTAATGACACACACTAAAAGGAAATAAATGATCTCATTAAAGCTATATCTCCACGGCACTATAGATATCTGCAGGCAAAATTATGAAGTACTAGTAGCTACCCCAAAAGATGACTTCATTCGAGCAAGGGGAGTAACACATTGTAAATAACCCATCTAATGGCACCAGCTAGCTCATTGACAATCCACGCACGTTCAAATATAGGTGGTGCCTTCATTTGCCTTCGGCATCGCCTGACCTTGATGGTCATAGGAGGATTACAAATCTGAAACTACTTTTACTGTCATTTTCTGCATAGCCTTATATAGTGCCTACTCATAATTTGGCTGTACATGTACATGTACATCATTTGGGTGAATGTTTGGCTTTAGGTTGGTATTAGAAATCGTAGCAGATAGAAACTAGCAAGGTATTTGAGGATTTCGAATATTTTACTAGGAACATCTGGTTTATGTGGTTTATGATGGGTTATGATTCAAGATGGGAAAATATGCGCTAGTAATGTCATAAAAATAATGGAATACAGCAATAGAATAGAAGGCGATGGGACTAAGGCATTGACAAAAAAGTATCGCATGATCCTGTATTCACAGCATAGCGGTAAACTTCAAAGAGGCATATCTATATTGGTTGATGTGGCTTACTGGTAGTTACATGTTGCTATGAACAAACATTAAAAATGACAAAGATACGACCATTAACCTCATAAAAATATTTGCCTACAGCAATAAACTAAAAGGCAATGGCGCAAAGACATTGAAATAATAGTTCCTCACGAACTTCCATGCAGTATAATCTACAACCCATAATATCTATGCCTACCATTTGGTTTTTATGCTTCTGTTGAGTATCAAACATTTTGCTAACGTTTATGACATTAATATGTAAGTTCTATAGATTACATGTTGCACTAAAGATGGAGGACACATTGGCATAGAAGAAACTAGAAATCCCGCCATTTTTGTCCGTATGACTGGAATGTCTATTTTGCTAGTATCTATGATATTAGATACATTTTAAGTTCCATAGATTACATGTTGCACTAAAGATGGGGGACATATTGGCATAGAAGAAGGCAGGGAACTAGAAATCTCGCCATTTTTGTCAATGAATATCCATTCTTCTAATCATAAGTATGACATAAATATATTCTTTAGGTTACATGTTGCACTAATGATGGAGGAAGGCCAGAAACTCGAAATCCCGCCATTTTTTGTAGATATGAATGGAATGTTCTTGAATAAACCATGACAGGAAGAGAGGCAGACGATGATTTAGTATAATTCTAGGCTCCATTAGGGACTCGTTCTCAGGGGACGACACAGGTCTTGTTCCCAGGGTGCAGTGTAAAATTTAATTTTCTCCCGGTTCATGGTCAAACAATGGGAGTCAGTGCCTAGTGCCTAGTTAATCAGGCGATACCTTTCTCATGACAAAGTGAGTCATGATAAAGTCACCCAATTATCCTTTAAACGTCAAGGACAACAACTCATAAGCGCCATAGCACTACGTATATCATACACGTAACATTAGATTCTATTTGCAATATTATACAATGGGATGCAAGAACTAGTAATGGCAGTACATGTATTCTTGCGGACCACCGTTTACATTATATAGCGCTGGAAGCAAAAACATTTATACCTTTTGGAGACCCATGGTCAAAAGCGTTGATGTCATTTTAAAGGAAGTCGTTATTTTTCACTGTGTTTGCTTTATATACCATCAAATCAGATTCTGATCTCAACTATCATAAATCATCAAATTGCCACATCATCTTGCACTGATTTATCATTATCTAACATTTTCAGATCGCCCCTCCCCACTGTCGTTTGAAATTGACTCGTCCTAATGTCATTTGAGTCGTGACAAATGACAGTGTAAAGGAACATGACCCGGTGTGTCACTGTGGAATAGATTGCAGTGTAAATAGTATAAGCCTCGGCGCCGGATGACGCCCCGTCCCTGGACGATTCCCGCCATCATTTTCTCCCATTAACGACGTTAGGGAATTGTGAGAAATTGGAATGCGCTCCACTTGTTGCGAACGAGCTTCCCAAACGCCCGCGAATTACTCATTTTAAAAATAATCTTTTATATTTCATTTCACAGTAAATTGAATCTGAAATACGGTAGAGGGTTATTAGCAATTGGCCAAGCGCCTGACCATGAATTTACAAAAAAACAACAGTCTCTGGAAAAGAAGGAGATGAACTAAAAAGAAAATGGTATCTTTTTCTCAATAACAAATATTTCAGTTCTTTTCTTCAGCTAAAGCAAAAAACAACCACACACACACAGAATTCTGGGGCATTTTGAATTGAAAATGACCGTCATTATAGTTTTTATTGAGTTATTTTATAGACAATACTAACAACTGTGCAGCTTATTGCTGCCGATTCCGCACTTATTCTGAGATCTGTAAGCTTTCTATTATTGAATTCCGAACAGTGTTACCAATCTAATCGTCTAAAAGTGCAAAATTCAATACCCTGTCCATGATGATTATATATTCATGTTGCATATACAGCACTAATACAATAGGTTTTACACGTGCGAAATACGTATGGGGACAAGCAGTATCATATTGATAGGATAACAATATTCCTTTAAAGCTTAATCTTGAAATGTCACTTTTGAGTCGACGGTTGTTGTCAGCCACCTAACGTTACATCTGTTTACGGCTCTGTCAACTTAACTGATCAACCTTAATACATTGTAAACGTCTGCCACACACGAAACACTCAAGTACGAGCCCTTGCATCGTGATTCTGTGATAACATTCGACCTAAATTTCACTGTCTGGTAATATAACACGCATCGTTTTTTTCTATTATTGCATGTTCTAAACCTGCTAGGGTCTTTACACCTCTTAGTTTTATCAGGATGTTTTGTGTGGATTTATCGCAAAGATCATTTCCATCATGATCTAGATATTTTCTCATGATGTTTGTTTTTGTTTCCATAGTTTCATAGCTATAGTCTGCGTTAGGTCAAGTAATACCATGCTAGTATTGAACCAACATTGCTATACTTGAGTACAAATTGTGAGACCATCATAGCTTTATTCTGAACGAGACAGCCAACAGGAAGTTCCACTGTAGTACCGTAACAAGCCGCTAGGGGGCCCAGAATCTAATAAATTTCAGGTCTCATCAAGATCTACCCACCTACCAAATATCAAGATAATCCATCCAGGCCTTCTTCAGTTATTCTGCTTCTTTACATACACACACACACACATACAAACACTACCCTCTGCATAACCTTCTCGGCGAAGGTAATGACCATAGGAGCATGTCCTTGTACACCTAAGAGACCTTAGATCAAGAGAAAACCCTCGATTTCGTACAAATCACAACCTGCACTTAGAAGCACACAGCGAGCCCACCTCTTATTTATTAACCTCTAACGGGGTCACAAGAGAGAGCACTTAACTACCAGCCATGCTCGTAGAGATTTGCATGCATCCAAAGTGCTCGATCGAAAGTTTCGACCGGTGCGTTACAGAGTATAATCAGGCTAAATTTAGACCCAGGATGTAATGTGGGCACTGACAGATCTGATTTAGCGTGTGGGGGTAGAGCTGGAGTTGAGTAAATCGTATCAGTCGAGGCCATGGCACGCTGACTGTGTGTTGTATATTTTGTTATGCCGAGACAAGAAACTGTCCACATCACTTTGAGTTCTTATGGATAAGAAAAATATGAACACAAGGATAACTCTTCAGGGGATTTGATTTCGCGGTGGGGAGAAAATGGAGTGTTCGCGGTGGTTTTAATGTCGTGGTCGAAACAAGGAGGTTTTTGGACAGAATACAAAACATAAACTTTTTTTTTTTTTGTGTTCGTGAAGAGCTCACCTCGAAACCCGCGAATATGAAACCACTGCGATCATTTCTTCTTTCACATTATGTGTCAGATTTGTATGTATGCAGTTTGCAGACACACAGAAACAGAGTGAAAGAGAAATACTAGTAGATACATAACGATAGAAACAGCGGGCTGGAGAAAAATACGCACAAAAGTTGGAGACGCACCAGATTCGTAGATCTTTCAAGATCAAGAATCCGACTTTGAAGTAGAAAAGCAAACAAAGCTGTTTAAATGACCCATAATGGGACTAGATTTCTTTCCCAAGCCGTTACTATTCACGAAGAAGGACGATTAGAAACTCCCGACGTCGCCATATCGATTTTCTTACAGTGACTGGTCTCTTGGGATACATCGCAATATTACACCGCCCTACTTTTCCCAGACCTTGATGATCAATTGCTGACGAATAGTATTGATATACACATTGTGTATGCTCCTGTGGGCTTCTTTACACAAATTGATTAAGAAATATTGATGTACGACACAAGAAGTATTGGAGCCCAGTAAAAAAATGGCGATCGGAACTAGCCATATTGAGCTCGATATTTGCAAACTCTGATTCGATTAGATCAGCAAAAATCACCATAAAAGTCCTAAAATTATAGTAAAAACCTCTGAAAGGTTAATATTGACTAGCAACAGTACTAGTAAATCAGTATAATGTTTAAATATTGTTTCCCTCAGCCTTTGTTAGGGTATGCATGTGCTGACAACACCGGTAACAAAATGCTTATCTCTCGTATGCCGATGGCCTCTCAACCGTAATGCGCGCCTCATATCTCAAGCCGACCGTACAGATCAATATTCCATTTCTTTCGCAACTCAACAGTCAATTTACGCTCCTAAAGCGCTCTTTTGGCCAACGCCTGTCAATTTGAATGATGTTCGCGAAAGCATGAGAATTGGTTTTGCCCCAGAAAAACGTCACCCAACTGTCGCGACCTAAATACAATCGAGCGATGTCTGTGGCCAGTTGGATAAAAGGGTCATTCATCGAAAATTCTCCTACTCAGAGCCTCACCGCACTCTATACAATATACTTTGGGCCTTGCTAAACCGGGCTGAGGTTTCCACTTTTATGGGCGTGGCCTCTAACCAGCTGTCAACCAATCAGAGAATCAGTTTTACCTAAAGAAAACATGAAGGCGATTCTCTGATTGGCTGACAGCTGGTTAGTGTCCATGTTTCCAAAAGTGTAAACCTCAGCCCGGTTTAGCAGAGCTTCTCCAGGGTATATTGTGTAGGCTCTGCGTAGGAGAATGTCTTCGACAAGTTTCAACGTACGATGTTCAACAGGAAGTTTTGTGAACTGACCGCAGCTCAATAATTTGCCTATTCTATTTCTTCATATCTATTCCATGCTAATCGATCTGTTGCATCAACATTCAAACATTCTTATACTAAATATATTCGTACATCATATATTTGGTGCAGGCAATACTGATCTACTTTTGAAATGCGGACTGCAAATGTGCTTTCAAAGTTTAAGTTATTATCCCAAAATAAGCAAAGGACACACTCCACTAGATATCCATGCTTGTGACACTTCGACCTTCGTCAAGTCGAATGACCCACTGTCCATGTGTTTTTTGTTCAGGTGCGTACGTATCACGGACACCGGGCTGGGTTTTCTATCTACCATGACGTCACTGACGGCTCTGTACCTCCGCTGGTGCTGTCAAGTGCAGGACTTCGGCTTGCAGCACATCTACAGCATGAAGAAGCTCAGGGTCCTCTCATTGGCAGGTCAGCTAATTAATTTATCACGTTAATATTACTTATATATTATAAATTATTAGGAGAGAGGTCAAAGCAGCTGTTGCATGGCTATTCTTTTACAGCCATAAAAAAACAAGAACAGTTTGTCTGCGTAACAATCGGCCTTTGTACAAGCCTAATGTCGGTGTGTCAGCAAAACTTTAAAAGCCAGCCCAACCCGGCATCTACTTAATTTAGTAGGAATTTAAGAGGCCGAAGTTGCAGTATCAAAAACACGAAGGACATTAAAACAACTACACAAACAAGATGCTTGGAGAACGTGATCATGTCTTGAGCGTGCTTGAACGTAAGCGACAGTATTGATCGATGAGCTTATCATGAGGCTGACACCTTCAGTTAAAACATACCCGTTGGGGCGTTTTGGTTCGAAGATTTCTGTAATTTGATCACATATTATGCTTAGATCCCAATTGCGTCGGTACACATAGGGGGTAGGCCAGGCCAGGCCCCGAAGCCCAAGATTTGTCCTGGTGGACTGCCGGGTACCGGCGGAGTACCTCCCGGTATTCGCACGGTTACCTCACGACGTATTTTTGTTACCGGGTCCCGCGTTGATTTTAAATCCGAGTTAAAATGATTAGGGGTCCCGACCGGGCCCAAAGATAGTCTAGTAGCCGCAGGTTGTTTCACGGGACCACGCAGGGGCCACGGCTGAAAGTGCCAAAAAACAGTCAACTACCCGGCGGGGCCCCTTATTTCCATTGAGAACTAAGCATTAGTTGTTATAGATACAGGCCACACATCAAATAACACCAACCTTTTCTGTGACTGGATTAAGAACTGCATGTGTGGGTGGGTTATTGTGGGTGGTCGGTGATATCAAACACGTGAAGAAAGCACAAAACAAACGAGGTATATGCACATTGTCAGTGCGAATGTCAGTGTTACTATAGTGACGTCCAGATACATTGAAAACAAACATTAAAACCAAAGCCACGGTAAGCCGTAAAATGTACAAACAGTACGACCATAAGAAATTAGTTGTCGTTGTTCTTTGATCGATTTTCGCACAAGGCAGCAGTAATTTTGAAAAGATAACACAAGCAGAGAAAAGGTCACGGTACATTGCTGTGGAAGGATAACATGGCAAAATCATTTAACAGTGAGAGAGAACAGCTATGATCCAATTTGATTCTATTTCGCAGAGTAGTAGCTGAATGTCCTTGGTGCTGATACTAGGGATGTTTTGCACAGAACATTTATCACTAGAAAACATGTTTATTACATGTAGAAAACAATAAACCTGACAAGATTTTAAGCATAGTTGTAACACTATATTTTTTTTAAGGACATCAAACGAGGATTTTTTGTGTCTTTCCATCCGTTATAATCAAGATTAATGCTATCCATCCTCACGAGTACAACGATATTTACTATTAAAAAAAATGGCCACCCCTCTGTTACTTTGAAAATGGTATGAGCTTAAATGTGTTGAGACCTCTTCGACCTCTACAAGACAGAGATGGCCTATCTTTCTTGAGTCCCATTAGACACAGCACTTTCCACCGCAGATGTCAAAAGTATATTTCATGTTTTGAAATGCATACTTTATAGTGCAATAAAGAACCCTTTGACGCGAATATCATTTTATAGCTGGTCGCTGGTGCCAGTATTTTTGCTTTGATAGCTTTGCAGCGCAGAGTTCAATAAGACAGGTCGTTCGGTGATTTTTCAAGGGCACTATAGCTGCATAAAACCGTATGAAAACATGCGTTATAATAACACCAACGCATGCATTCCTTACATATTACAATCTTTGCAATTGAAACTCTCACAATTCACTGCAAAAATAGAGATAACCCTTATCAAACCAAACTTTTGTAGACAAAGAACAGAATTAGGCCTGCTATGGCTATATATCTTTTTATCGTGGATTTCTCATCAAAGTTTTTAAGTGCGAAACATGTGTCATACATAACATGATGAAAACGTGGGCGTACCGCGTGATACGCATCCTTTTATGATATAATATGAAATGATTATAGCATTGGCGGTTTTTTTATTAAGAGCACAAAATCAAACACATCCTGTCAGGCGAAAGTCATGCTCCAAGAAACCACCTAGCTTCAAACCTTAGTTTGTTAATTCAAGATAATCATGTCAATATTACCAATTTTATCATATTTTTACTCGCCCCCCTCCCCATTTAGGCTGCCCTCTACTGACGCCTGCGGGATTATCCGGATTGGTGCAGCTGAAAAATCTAGAGGAGCTGGAACTGACAAATTGCCCGGGAACAACCCCGGAGCTGTTCCAGTACTACGCACAGCACCTGCCTCGCTGCATGGTCATCGAGTGAAATGCATCATGGGAACCAGCCGGCCAAATCCGTCCGCCATATTGGAAATGGCATGACGAGGACCCGTGCTCACCATCATCATCATCATTGCTTCCGTTACCCAGAATCGCTTGCATTTTGAAATCTGCAAGACCTGAAGGAATCAGAGCGTAATGAAACATGATGGTAGTTTGGTAGTTATGACGTAGGTATTGTAGAAAGTCTGATTGGATAAAGTGCAATGACTTCACGATTTGAACAAGATGCATCACTCTCACCGCAAGCGATTATGGGTAAAATGGTTATAAAAACCTGTGCTGTACGAGTGTAAAGCGTCATGCATACGCTGACTCCGTACAAGAATTACGAGAAAAATATGAGTTGCTTGTTGGTGAATGATTTTAAGACCACGACGAAGAACAATTCGTCAAAAATGATGTTCTTAATGTGTTGAACAAGAGACTGGTAATATTTTCTGTTTACATTTGATTGAACTAAAGTGATAACAAAGAATTGGGTATAATTCACAACGTGCTTGTTGTATCCATTGCCTTTGTGCATGAATGAACAGTTATATGGCGTCAACTCAATCTGGGATTATCATCTATGACGCTTTCGCATTCCGCAGCGTATTTTTTGCGTGTCTTGCGGATTTTGGCGATATTGAATATCAGTATGAAGAAACGTTACCGTCAGTGCTAAAAATTGATTTATGATGTACATTCAATGTTCCATAACTGCATTTTTGTCACTGCCAGAAGAATTTCAATGTGCAATTCAGACAAATACCAAAGGTTGACTGAACATTAAGTTCCTTTCTTCTTCAGCGAGGTGTAAAAGACGGCATGGTGTATGGACATGATTGCCACTAACGTTAACATTTTTCGGGAATCGGCCCGAAAGATCCTTTTTTTCTGCATTGAGCATTTGTCTAAGGGTACACTATGACCGATTTAGTTCGAACCTCCACCAATACACAAAGTCATTATAGCATTTCTATTTCTTCTAGTCTTTATTTTATCAGCTTTTACAATATTATTTGTAGCGTTAACTTGAACAAAATATAAGTCACTGTTCAACCGTAAGAGACGATGGAATACAGTGTACATATGACATTTTGTTATCACTCAAGTATTTGATATTTTATTGAGTGTATTTCATTGTTTGTCTCAGTATTGCCTAAGGAGAAAATTGAACGGTGGAAATGTTGCTTTTAACAGAAGTGCAATATTTGACATTTTTGGCATGTAAAAATGCCTGGAATACGCCAGCCCGGTTGCCCACATTCTGTGGGTTGATTTTTGATAACTTTGAAGTTAAGACGCCACTTTAATATGTTTGAAGTTATGGCCTGTCTCCGCTGAAGAAGTCAATAAAGAATACTAGTTAAGTACAGTATAGTACAGTGAAGTACATTGCTGGCACCTATTCAATGTTTAAATCAAAGTGTACAATGTTTGTTTTGAACAGCGTAAGAGAAGAATCTTAAGTTTGTACATATTGAAATAATGAAGCCACAGTAAAGTTTTGTTGCGATGATTCGCATTTCATCTTGTGTTTTTCTATGTTCCAGAATTATGTGGGTGTTGAATTTATTGCTATTGAAATAGAAGATCTAAGAGAAGTCCTTGTAGAAAGGTTTAATGGCCCGATGCTGTTGTACCTCAGGATAGATGATCTGGTTATAAAAAAGACATTAACCAATATTTCAGAGCAAACCTCCGGTCCACTGTAGTGCTCTATTCATATCCTACTTTAAAAACGCTTAAATATTGACTCCATCTTTTGAAAAACGTGTTAACGCGAACTAATATTTTGCTTGTTTTTCAATCAAAACGTCTTTTCAACAGGGTAATAAAAATAAATCATTTTTTGCAGCCTATACAGCAATCGTTTGATAGAAAAGAAAATTAGCACGGCGTTTGGAGACGTTTGATCACGCGCGCTTTATAAAGTGCATGGTTCCAAAGATAATTACAACGTGGGCGTTGAAAGATAGGTTTGCTGTTGGAAAGCTAGGATGAACGTAGGAAGAAAATGAATATTCCTTACAAAGGGAAGACGCTCAACAAAGCGGGATACACAGCAGGCAAGTCTGTGCCAAAATGATTAGAAGGTATGTGTCGAGTCTTTTGAATAAAAGATGAAACGCTCTTGGCGTTCATCTTCCCAATATAGTTGCTTTCAACACTTGAAAGAATACATAAGAGGGACGATTCTCTTGGCAATCAATTACCGGCAATATTTTGCCTTGGACCACCTGTGTCATTTTCGCCCGACAATGCCCATTTTCAGCTGGTTGGGAATGGAGATTGAAGAAGAGTATTATCCAAGCAGAGGTTTCGGTCGAGAAGGGTAGGAGTGTCCAGAATATTTTACGTCGGTCTCCCTTAAAAAATCCCGGACACTCCTACCCTACTCGACCGAAACCTCTGCTTTGAGAATAGAAGGAGAGGGATAGGCTTCACCTTCCAGTACCGTGCCCTAGACACAGTGGATAACAACCCACTGCCATCAGAAAGGCTATGGGACCTTTATCTTTTTAATAGGCTATTTTGTGGGCTTCTTTATTGTGACACATGACTCCTAAATACCTGAAAATACAATATTCCGACTTTGCTGATCTCTCTATATGCAATACATAGGAAAAAGTATAGATCGTCAAAAAAGTGTATGGTTTGATATAGGCATTCTTTCATTTTAAAGATTTTATTGAATTGATGAGAACTGACACAATGGCTATTCTAAATCTATGAAGATACATCTGAGCTGCAATGGTTTCATAAAAGGGCGCTAATAAACTAATTACAGCTCGATCGATTCTTCTAGAAATTGTGAAGAAAAACACAATTGAGAACGACAGCATGTTAATACATTTTACATATTGAATATAATCATAATTAGGATGATTATAATCCTACGTTTTTAATGGCTTTGCAACTATGGTATCCGAAACTATCCATAACGAGTTATCTTTATCATATCTTAATTCAGTTATTGTAGACATTCAAGGCCCCGTACGGTTTTATCAGTGACGTAATATCCGCTAATTACCTTGGATTATCTTGACCATCTAAAGAGGGTTTATTCCTACTATAATCGCTCAAACGTCATTTCCGCCCAATGTTTACCGTGAACGTTACTTCCATTTATGTTTTGTGACTATTTTGAATAAACTGACTCTAGTAACTCTCGATTTCCAAGCAGAGGTTGGTGGAGAAGATTTTATTTTTGTATCATATACTACGTTTTCTGTCGGCACTCTCCACCAGACAGAGACCGAGGCATAGCACAGAAAGGTCACAATCTTCTTCACTAACCTCTGCTTGGAGAGAAATGATATATAACGTGTGTAATATTTTGCAGGGAATGTATCGAAACAAGAAGAGCCATTCGCCTCATCCATGTAGATGATAAACTATCTGGGACAAACAAAATCGTTATCTCGACACCATGACCTTGCTTAACCTTGGGCGATGCAAAATAATGACTCTGTCAGCTCATGATAATAGTTGTGTGTTTCCTGTTCATAACCGGGAAACTGCAACCTCTATTACCGATCGAAGCCTAGCGTTGGCGGTGTTCCAGTATGTACATTATACGGTGACAGGAGCACATATTGAAAGCTGATTATAATTCATTTGTGCGAGAGACAACTAAGCGGAAATCTGGCACCAAGCCGATTGTAACGCCGCCATTTTGTTTTTTCCGCCTTGCTGACAGGCGACCGTACATGGTGACAATCTTGTGCGGAATGTCGTCTGATTCTGACGTAAAGAAGTATAGGCCATTTATTTCTCATGAGTTGTCAATGAATCGTACAAAATCAAGCCTTTTATCTGTGACCCGGGGCCTTTGTATGCAGAAGAATCTCTCAGGTCGTTTAGATTTGCTTTGCAAGCTTAAAGGCTGGCAATTAACGATTGGTTCCATCGATTTACTGTCAGCAACGGTTACAAAATACCCGAATAAACTATTCAGAGTCAAGGGGAAGTTCATTCATGGTGGAGTTGGTAGGCTAGGCTCCAAATAGAGTCACAGTTCTCTTTTTGAAGCTTGTGTTTGCATGTTAACTACTTTAACAACACTCTTTTGATGTCATTATCCCAAAATAATTATAGGAACAGAATAGGGTCATACTATAATTAAAACGGTTGAGTTTTTACTGGTAACTTCTTATTGGATCTTAGTCATTTGATTACAGCCATCTTCGTCTTCGAAGGACTACTAAGACTTAGGACTATAGTTTGCCTGTTCCAGTTAGACTTGTTAACACGTACCCAGAACCATTGACTTTATTCCGAGGGACTAAAGTTGGCCAACTGACCTCCATACTGGTGGGAGGAGACACTGAAGTGATGCATAATGTGGCTCAGCTGCCACCGGGTAGAAGCAGTACTAAGCGACGGCCCAAAGTCGCGAGAGTTCTTAGGCGGAGGGGAATAACCTTTGTCTCATCTGTTCAAGCCAGAGAAGCTCTGGAGGGTATGAAGGATGTTTGTATCATCCGAGAGTCATCCTCACCCTGGGGAGTGCCCATGGTGCTAGTGAAGAAACCAGACAACAGTAGCAAACACGCACAAGGAGGAACTGACGATGGCCTTCAAGAAGATCAAGGAACACTCGACTACATCACACAAAGGACAGAAAGACGTGTGCGACAGGAAGTGTAACGGAGAGGGTTTCTCGGAAGGAGATAGAGTATGGCTGTCAGTACCTGTTGCACTCAGAGGAGTTAGTAAGGAACTGTACTCTAGGTGGCAGGGCCCATACAGGGTTGTGAAGAAAACCTCACATGTCACATACAGAAGAATCCAGCATAAGGCATCCAACAGAAGACGAGTGGTCGTGCACTTCAACAGGCTAAAACCATGTACACCACAGGTGGAAGACGGAGGACTGAACGTGTATGTATTTTAAAGCAACTTTTGCAGCGTCCTAGCGATGGAATATTACGGCAATAGCTAAGCTAGCAAAACTACTCTAAAACGAATGCTGTATGGGGAAGTACTACTATGTGCACAGTGCCATGCCCTAGGATGTACTCGGTTGACGGAGAAAGATTAGCCTGGAGTCCAGCCTTCTTAGGTTTAGTACGCTACCCAAGCTCGCTCCTCGCCAAGAAGCGTGGGTAGCGGACTAAAGCTTAGAAGGCTGGGCTCCAGGCTAGAGAAAGATAGGGAAGTACGATTCAGTGAGCAAACTAAGGTGACTTGTACGTCTACATGTATTCATCTTAAAGTATGTATAACACATCAGGGGTTCGTTTATTTGTCGAATTCAGAAAGCTAAATTATATACTTGTTGCCAAAGCTGATATTGTTTTAGATATTTGATCTTAGGAAGTCACACATCCTCACATTTGAAACTAAAAACGATCGTAACATACATAGCAAATGAAATGTAGCGTATCTGTAAATGATTGCCGTCAGTAAACGTGTATTATGCACGTATTACTTATCACATATCTAGTTGCATCTAAGCATACACAAGTAGTTGATGACTAGTCTGAAATCTTGATTGCAAAGGTCGACACGCCATGGTCTGCTGTAAATCTAGCAACATACAAACATGGACAATTGAGATGCGACCTAAGGTGTGCTGGCCAACTTGCTCTGCTGAAAGTCAGATACCCGCTTCTTTTTAGTTGAAATAAGAAGGGAATCTTCATCAAACATTTTGAAAATGTCTTCGGAGATTTTATTCCAATTCTTGGCCCGAGGAACTCGACCCACGCATCTCTGATCAGAGTTCAACATTCAACATCACTCACCTACTAGTTTTCAAATAGAAGTCGACTAAAAAAATATTAACCAGAATAATTTGAAGTTTGGTGGATATTGCTAAAACATTTCATACTACATAATAATGCCCCGAAATTTGAGATGTGGACCTTATTTCTGGGTGAGGCCGAGGACTCATTGATCACCCCTCGTACAAAACATACGAGGTCTTGTTTTCATTGGTATGTTTACCATGTGTCACAGAGTATTCAAGGCAGAACGGTTCAAACAGGTGACCTCAAACAGTCACTCCCCCTGAGTCAATGCTAAAACAAAAGACTGTGCGTTTACCAAGCGTCACAGCGTATTCAGGGCAAGGTTCAAACAGATGACGTCAGATAGTCTCACCTCCTGAGTCAGAGCTAAAAGAAAACCCGACTCTTTAGAAGCTACCAGATTTTTCAAACTTTGCGCTTAATCGATAGGGTATTAAGTATCTAGACGTACGTCACTTGCTTTATTTCACCTCACCAACTCGCCAGAACCTCCCGACACTATGTTGACCTTCGTGGCAATCGGTAAGCATGATCTTCTTGTTCTTTCCTCAAAGAACTGTAACTATGTTGTCTACTACTGGCCGGTCGCTAAGGTAAGGTCCCGTCCACAAAGGGCCGGGGTTATCGGGTTACCGGAGGCCTTCGCGGGCTCCCGTGCGCCAATGCCTGCCAGCCTGTGAATCTGTTCAACCTGCCGTCAGAGGACACATTGAAACAGTCCCGTCCATTTTTACATAGTTATCACCCTCTCCTAAACAACAGACTGTCTTCCCCATTCAGCAACCACTTTTTTGCAAGCCCAATGGGGCATTCACCCTCCCCTTAACAACCAATTAGATTGACAGCAGCTAGCAGCCATTTTGAATGAGAATTTCTGCAGGTACAGTCCCCCTATGCCTCTTTTGTTTGGACAGTGACATCCAAACAAGCAGTGGCCTATTCAAAATGAGGATTTCTCCGAGCTCGGCCATTAATTTCATTTTAATAACAGGATCAGAAACAAAATTCTGATACTCATATATATCACTATATTCCACAACAATACTAGAAACACCATTGTAAAGATACATGCAGTTGAATAACAGTTCAAATCTGTTACTGTACCTTTTTTGTGTCATCAGTTGAAATCAGTGAAGCACATAAATGCTGTGCAAAGTAAAAATCGAACTAGTTGGAATTCTGATGTAAAGAACTGAATGCACTTTTTTGGCGGTAATAGGAAGTAGGAACAGACAACTAGTACCAAGAAACATATTTAATTGCTAGATAAACACATGTTCTGATGGTCAAACAATGGCACTGCGTAAAAGCGTTAAAGCTTGAAGAAATACACAGTTTCAAATTAAGAATAACGGTTAAAAATAGGCAGAAACAGTTTGAAAGCAGGACAGTTCAAAGTTCATTTTCGAGGGTTTGTGTCGATTGCAAGCCTTTTTAAAACATACTACTCGTCAATGCCGTAGATTCATGTTGACTTAACCACGTAGAAATATGTATCTAAGTTTCATATTGTTCATATTTGTCTTTGTTTCCAAGCTTTCTTGCTAGGTGCAACGATCGCAGACCCTGTGGAGGACCCCGGTCCTTGTTGTACACCAAAGCAGTGGTCTGGCACTTTGAGTATTATTTCTGACACAGTAATCGATGGGAAACTATGTAAGTTATCTTACAATCCTTCTTGTTTTCTGAGAAAATTGGCATGCATTAAGTAGTCATTTTAGCAATAAGGTGACGTGAATAGTGAAGCAGTATTTCTAGAACTCTATTTTTTGTCAATGAGTAATTGGGGAGGGGTGTGGCTGCATGTACGAAATGATTTGACCTACGATAAACGATTTGTCAGCTGTTTTGGAAGATATGTCTCAAAGGACAACAGACTGAACTACTTTCTCTTGATTTTACAGCGACTACAAACCAGACCATGATGTACTATTATGATTACAACAACAAGAGAACAGCGACGGTGGGGGAATGGTTCAGAGTTGTGGAAGACTACAACAAGGTTCTTCTCCATTTTGTTACAATTTTGAATCCCGGAGGTGATTGACACTCGCAAGATACAAATGTGAGGCAAACACATATTACGTCACATGAAAAGATTTAAACAAATGATCTCGAATTTGTGTCAGGGACCACAATGCATCACGACTGCGCATTCGGAACCGGAAGGTGGCTCAACAATATTTGTTCGTTCGGATAGACTGGCCGCCATCTTGGATCAACATGGCGGCGCCGCGGCGATGACTATCCAATCTATTAGTTGCTACACCATGTGTTGATACAGTATTTAACCTTGTCATTTTTTATTCATATAGATGGTGGCATACACCATAGCTGCAGGCACTTGTACCACAAGGAAGTTGACGATACCTATATCGAACTGTGTACTAGGTAAGTGAATCAGAAAAGTATCAGAAATTACATCAATTTCTACTCTGAATCATGCAGTACATTAGATAATATTAGTACAGTTGAATAGGAGATGGTTATCATGAAGAAATTGTTTTTATGAGTGAAGTTTGCTATCAGATCATTTTGTATTGGTGTTTGTGCCAGCTTGGTAAATATATATGCCAACTTTTCGGTTTCTGTATGGCTAGAATGTCTGAATGTATGTCGCACTGCAGCTAGGTGGCGCTGCAGTTGGAAGAATGCGGTCCCAAACGTGACTCAGCTTGCACCCCGAACCCTTTTCACGGTTTATGTCGGGTCAAGGAGGTCGTCATGAAACGTGATGAAGAAATGGGTGTGCGTGTGTGGGGGGGTGGTGATGGTGCAAGATAAGTCACGTTTGGGACCGCATTTTCTTACTGCAGCGACATCTAGCGGCAGTGGGAAGTAAAACCAGTTAGTGTCGCCTTTGGGGGATAACCGTATGGGGAGGTCGTGATTGAAGACACCTATGGCTAACATCCAGAGTTTACAGAAAATGAAGCATAGAGATATATAGTCGTTTCTGAAAACTTTAACGTATTACTTTTCACAGCAAAAGCCACTTTCCTTGGCTCCTACCAATATGGCGGCCCGCAGGGATTCAAGGTTAACGAGTACTCTGACGAGTTCCCCCCTAACATCAAAAGAAGGAACTCCTTCACCGCTGACGGTTGTATTCCCGTTCGGGAGACCGGGTTTACCACCGGACCAAGTTAGTAAACATACTACAATTTGGTAACAATATTTCCAGACTCTGATTTACATGCTTCAACAGATGATTATTTTTAATCAATCCCTAGCAACAAATTACTCAAATCAGTAATGATATGTTTGCTATGATCCTTCAATTATTGGAAATATAGATCTAATTATGATCTTCTATACATTTCAGATGCGACTGCTTACTCTCAGGATTTCATCGACATTGTCCCATCGATTGAGGACCCTTCCGTGTTCGATGTATCCAGTCCACCGTGCCAGGTGGACACAGATCTTGATCACGCTGTGGTAAGAACATTCCCTTACTAGATAAAAATGGCTGAACATGAAAACCCCCACAAAGTCTTTCCTTCTTGGTTTTAATACACACAAGTTTCTTTGTTTTTTTTTGAAGAAGCTAAAAATTATTACAAGTTCTTTGGTGTTGTATGGATGGAGTGCTTGCACGTGACGTCACAGTCGCCATGTTGATTGGTTAAACCTGTAAGAGTCAGACCAATGAGGTGCATGTTTATAATGTGCTTGCACGTGACGTCACAGCCGCCATGTTGGTTGGTTATCCTGTAAGGGTCAGACCTGTGAGATGCATGTTTATAATGTGCTTGCACGTGACGTCACAGCCGCCATGTTGGTTGGTTAATCCTGTAAGGGTCAGACCTGTGAGATGCATGTTCATAATGTGCTTGCACGTGACGTCACAGCCGCCATGTTGGTTGATTAGACCTGGAAGAGTCAGACATATGAAATGCATGTTTATAATGTGTTAACATATGGCATCACAGCCCGAACATTATCAATTAAGATGAACAACGTTTAAAATAGTGTTTAAATGTGTTTACTTTTACTTGTTTATCTCTCCATTTTTTTTTTCAGACATTCGCCATGATAGCGAAGGTCGTAGTACCGTTCGTCCTTTATCTTGCCGGGGCATACTAGTCCCGCCAGGATACATCTTTGCTCGTTTGCCCTGATCTGGCTGAAGTGATTCGTGGAGACACAATGTATTGTAGAACATAGTTATAGATATAGAGTCACGTAGAAGCCATCAAGGGTATTGCTACCGATGTTTGCACCTAGCTGAATTTCTAGATCCTATACAGACGAATATTTGTGCCAGTTTCTTAGAGGACTCAACAACAAACGCTAAAGAATTATTGATGAATAACGGGGGGTGCCCAAATATCGGACGTTTTTTTACGCGCTGGAACTCGCGGCGCTCCATTGCTGGTTGCCAGAGAATGGTCATGTTTTAATGAATGAATTTTGAACACATTCATCTAAAGACCATACTTGGACAAAAAATGTATTCATACTGTTCATGGGCCCTTCATGCTCCGCGTTACATGCGGAAGACGCTGTGAGACATTTTCACGAATGTACCTTCTGATTTAGTGCTACGCCAGATAGTGTGCCTAACTTCCTACGCTTTGGTAATTTTGCTCTTTTCGGAAGTTAGTGATGAAGTTAGGGAAATGTAAATTAGGCTTGAAGTCTGCTATATTCTAGCTTTCTTTTGACCGGAAAATTTTGACTGTGTGCACTTCTCACGTCATGTGAGAAGGGCTATATCTAGCGCATCCCAGTTCATGTTTCCACGGGAAATAGGCTACTACGCGGCCCGACGTACGTATTGAATACGGCCCGACTTACGAAATCATTACGAATAAACGACACCGCTGACATCAACAATACTCCGTCTACTTATTGGGAAATATCTTCGCCATCTCTGTATTCAGTTTCCTTTTCATAGACGGTACCAATCACATGTTAGAGCGTAACAAAACTGTGCGTTGAATCGTTTCGCCACCATCGCGGCCCCCAAAAATGGCGGGAAAACAACGTCGTCAGACGACAGCAATGTTTACGTTGTTTTTCTTTGGTCGGTTTTCTTCTCAACAAACACTTAAAGACCCAAATTTTTAGTGTTTTATGAAGTTATTTTTCTTATGTGTATGATAGCTGTGTGACTTATGTATCTGCTTTGCACAGGTCGTATATTTAGGTGCCGGGCTGTCTAGCTACGCAGTGACCCTCTACTTAGCGCTACCATCATTATTGTCAAAATACTACTTTTCGACAAAACAAGAAATGAATATGTACACATATGTTTTGAATGTAAATGACAATCATGTGCATGAACTTGGGTTATTTACCTTCCTTATCAGCTTAGTTATTGGACACAAACACGGCGTACTTATGCAAAATAAGATCAGTAAAAAATCCGTGCGATGTTAGGGCGCGTCGATGTTCGGGCGCCCCCCGTTATACATTAAAAGTTATCAATTGCTGTCTTACAAACGATATGTCGAAAAGACAGACTCTGAGGTTCTTGCAATTATGGAAATGCCGTCGTTATATTTACTCCATCTTACCTACATAAGAGACCGCAATATGTAGAATACATCAAGGACTTAGTTTCTCCTTTTGAAACTATTACTAACGAAAAATATCGAAATCATTCAACGTTTATTTTCTTTTAAAAAGTAGTCTTCCTTTACTTGTGTGTCTTTTATCAAACTCTGTTTCATTTCTCTTAGTCAAACGATATTTAGCTTGCTTTATACCAAGATAACTAGTGATCACGCGTGCACGAAATAAACGGTTCTTTCACAGCCTTCTCAATTTGTATGAATTTTGCAGCGATTTCATATTTGCTACATCATTCTTAGCGTAAGTGTATTACGTCTTTCGTGCGAATATTGCGGTAAGTCATATTTTAACTGTTAATAACTCTGCTAGTTTATGTTTACATACGCACGAATACTCACATATTTGCTTGTATAGTATACACGAGGTGGCCATGGTTTTTGGACAATGCTGACAAATTGATTGCGAAGGTCGACATGTCATATGGTCTTCGGTAAACATATTAGGCCAAAGAGAATAATTGATGCAATTACCAAAAATAACAGTAACTTACTACAATAGTTTTCCAGTTCTTTCATTTAGTCACTGACGAAAGATAGCGGATACTGTATGAAATGTCTGTTTCAAATTTTATCCAGTTGCATGAGTAACTGTCTTTTGGTGTATCTTATTACCTAGATGTCTAACTTTCATCGACGTAACAGTTACTATAAACGCATTCGAAACAACGAGGTGATGTTTTTTGGGCACAATATCAGTCGGTCTTACTCATCTGATTATGCGTTAGCTTTCACACTTGTGACGTATTAAAATAAACAAGCAAAATTTCACATATTCTGGACTCTTACAAACTCAAAGGATTACGTTTTTACTGCATCACTTATAAATAAAGTGCATCACTCATACAATCGTTACGCAATATTAAACAAATAAAAAAAACACGTCAGATTCAACTAAATGTCTAACCAGCTTGTGAGGGGAGGGGTCAAATTTAACTTAGCTGATATAAACTTGAAGTTTAAATTCTAAACGACATTTACAGTCATTATATTCAGTTACAATGACAATATATTCAGCAAAGAATTCCGTGTTTTTTCAAACATAAGATATGGAATATGGTCAGTATCGTACGTTTATCTAAGCTCAAGTTACACTGAGAAACACTCTAGCCCATTGAGGTACTAAATATACCCAGTGCCCAAAGGAGACAGATCTAGATAACGTTGCGGTAAGGACATCACTTATTGGAACATTTGGGTGAATAAAAAGTCCCACATATAAGTCAGCAATGTCACCCTATTCTTGCTCTTTAAAAGTAGGATATTCTCTGTTTTTCTTGTTTGAATACGTTCGATATTGTTACATCTTCTTCCAACAAGTAGTATGGATGTTTCCACGTGACGTAACGGCAGCCATGTTGGTTAGTTAAGCCTAGAAGAGTCAGGCCTGTGAGACGTATGTTAATTACGTGTCTGCACGTGACTGTAATTACATGTACACATTCGATTTACCTGGCAACTGCAAAGTTTAACCAAACAACATATTTCACAACATATTTTAAACTTTGTAGTTTTGAAATAGAATCACATTTCTCTTCTTGAAGGTTGTGTTTGCAACTTTGCATGTCAGCTACTGTACTGTACAAAAGATGTAGGTTACTAACATTAAAACATTAACCTGTAGCCGGTTTATGTTTGATTTCATAGCAGCCTTTTTTCATTAAAGTTATAAATTGTAATGAGATATTGGATGCAAACGTTGACATACAATATGCTTTGGTAAAACTTGACAGTTTGTTAAGAAATTTTTTGGTGTCATTACCACAAAGTAATTATAGGGTCATACTATAATTGCAAGGATTGTGTTTTTACTGGCGAGTTATTATTGGTCATTCGATTACACGTCGCTTAGAGATAGGTGGCCCGTACACTTGTGTTGTAATGGAAAAAAACACTGACGTCATATCCAAGTAAAAGTCTTACTGGTGTGGAGGTGTGCCGATTGGTTGTAGATAAACACTGATGTCATATCCAAGTAAAGGTCTCAGCTTATGTTGCGATAGGTTAAATGGTTAGGAACAAACAAACACTGGCGTAAAATCGAAGTAAAGATGTTGCCTGCGAAGAGGGGGGGGGGGCGAATGATAAGAGAAAACACTGATGTCATATCCAAGTAAAGATCTTATCAGCTTGACAATGTGCTGTGGTAGCTTAAATGGTTAGGAACAAACAAACACTGACGTAAAATCTAAGTAAAGATCTTGCCTGTGAAGGGGGAGGGGTCGAATGATTAGAGAAAACAATGATGTCATATCCAAGTAAAGGTCTTATCAGCTGGTGCTGTGGTGGTTAAATGTTGAATGGTCAGAAACAAACAAACACTGACGTCACATCTAAGTAAAAGTCTTGCTTGTGTGTGGGGGAGGGGGGGGGGTTGAAAAGCTTACCTTACTTCATGTAATCAAATCAAATCAAATATTCAACGAGTTTAAAATATTGTTTTCCTTCATAACATATCAAGTGCAGACTACTATTTGTCAAATATAACGTATTACAGGTGCTCAGTATCACAATTGTATCGTTTATTTGAACTCAGGTAACCTTAAAAAAAAACTCTAGCCCTGCGAGTTAATGTTTACCATGTCTCATAACGTATGTAGGGCAGTGTTCAAACATATGACCTCAGACAGTCCCGTCCCCTGAGTCAGAGCTAAAACAAGAGACTGTGTAGTATTTAAAAGGCGAGACGTAAGTCTCTTGCTTCATTTCACCTCGCCAACTCAACAGAACCTCACGACAAGATGCTGACCTTCGTGGCTATCGGTAAGCATCTCCTTGTTCTTTCTTTAAGGAATCAGACTGTAACCATGTTGTCTACTATAGACATCGTATTTCAAAATCACCACTACTACTACTGCCAATCAGTCTGTCTAGTAGTAAAGACCAGGACATTGTACTGCGTAAAAACGTAAGAAATTACACAGTTTCAAGTTAAGAAAACAGTTCGAAGTATTCAGAAAATGGTTTGAAAGTACAGGACAGCTCAATGTTCATTTTCGAGGGTGTGTGCCGACTGCATGTCGTCTGCGTCTTTGTGATCATATTATTACTCGTATATGTTACAGATTCATGTTGACCTAACCACGTAGAAATATGTACCTTAGCTTCTTATAATTTATGTATTCCTTTGTTTCCAAGCTTTCTTGCTAGGTGCAACGATCGCAGCCCCTGTGGAGGACCCCAACACCAGCCCTTGCTGTACACCGAAGCAGTGGTCTGGAACCATGGGTTCTATGGTTGACTCAGTAAGCGATGGGAAACTATGTAAGATATCTTACATTCATTCCTGTGTTTCTGAAAGTTGCCAGACGAAACTGCCATGCATTTCTTGACTGGGATATTAACCCATAGACGTGAATAGATAATCGATATTTCTCGTACTCTATTTTTGTCCATAGGTAATTGGCGTGGGGTGGGTGAATGGGTGCATGGTGGATACGTACTAAATGTTTCGACCTACGATAAACGTTATGTCAGCTCTTTTGAAAGATATTTAACAAAGGGTAACGAGACTGAAATACACTCTCTTGATCTTACAGCGACGACAAACCAGACCATGATGTTCTATTATGATTACAACAACAAGAAAACAGCAACGGTGGGGAAAGGGTTCAGAGTCGTGGGAGACTACAACAAGGTTTGCTTCTCCATTTTGTTACAATTCTGAACTCTAGTTACCCTGGAGGTGATTGATACTCACAGTATATGTTCTTTATTAGAGAGAAGTTTATTGCAAGTTCATGCCCGTGGGCTAATTGCAAATACATGATAAAAACATAGGAAAAAACATACATGCGTCAGTAAACTGTGTCTGACTTTGCTGTAACAATAGGTTACTGGTACTATATACATTTGTTGGCTATATCTAAATTAGCTGGGTTTGACTTCTTTTTTGGAATCAGTGGAAGACGAAAAGTCCCACTTTTTCTAGTATTTGTGGGTTCTGTGATTTCAAGAGAAAAGTATACGAATGTGAGGCAAACACATATTACGTCACATGACAAGATTTAAACAAATAATCTCGAACTGTCAGTAGGGTGTTGAGAGTTTTTGGTGAGGCACCACAATGCATCACGACTTCAAATGCGCACTGTGAGGTCGCTTATGCTGTTCGTTCTGAAGGACTGGCCGCCATTTTGGATCTGCTACATCAACATGGCGATGACTATTCAATCTAATAGTTGTGACGCCATGTGTTAATACGATATTTATCGATGATCATAACCTTGTCTTTTTTTATTCATATAGATGGTGGCATATAACATAGCATCAGGCACGTGTACCACAAGCAAGTTGACGGAACCGATATTGAACTGTGTACCAAGTAAGTGAAAAAAGAAAAGTATCAGAGGATGGTGGGTGGTGGTGGGGGTTGGGAGTCGATACAAGACGAGTCACGTTTGGGACCGTATCTTTCTTATTTCAGCGAAATCTAGCTGCAGTGGGAAGTAAAACCAGTCAGCATTGCCCTAATGAAGGTAACCGTCGACAGGTTGTGTTTGAAGAAACCTTTGGCTAACACCCACTGTTCACGGGTATTGGAGCAAAGAGATTGCTAAAAACTAACAACATATTGCATTCCACAGCGAAAGCAATTTTCCTTGGCTCCTACCAATATGGCGGCCCGCAGGGAGTGAAGGTGAACGAGTACTCTGTTGATGCGTTCGCTCCTAACATCAAAGGAAGGATTTCCTACACCGCTGACGGCTGTATTCCCGTCCGGGAGACCGTGGTTATCACAGGAGCAAGTCAGTAAACATACTACAATTTGGTAACAATATTTCGAGACTCTGATTTACATGCTTCTACTGATGTTTGTTTCTAATCAATCTCTAGTAACAAATTACCCAAATCATAATGACATATTTGCCATGGCTAATTCTTAATTGTATTTTCTACTGACCTTGTTTCTTTTACACCATTTAGATGCGTCTGCTTACTCTCTTGATTTCATCGACATCGCCCTATCGATTAAGGACCCTTCCATTTTCGATGTACCCAGTCCGCCGTGTCCAAAGGACACAGATCTGGACAACGTTGTGGTAAGAACACTCGCTTACTAGATACATATGGTTGAACAAATCATCATTTCAGGGTGTTATCCCCCCTTTGGAGGAAGCCCTTCCTTGTCAGACTCCTGGCTTTCCTCTGTCTAGCCGTTCTTGTTTTCAATACACAAGTTTATTTTTTATTTTTTAAGAAGCTAAATATTGTTACACGTTTATCTGTCGATATGGTTGTATGGGGTGTTTGTAAGTAACGTCACAGCCGCCATGTTGGTTGGTTAATCCCTAAGAGTTAGACCAATGAGATGCATGTTTATAATGTGTTTGCACATGACGTCACAGCCACCATGTTGGTTGGTTAAACCAGGAAGAGTCAGACCAATGAGATGCATGTTTATAATGTGTTAACACATGATATCACAGCTCGAACATTATCAAGATGAACGACGTTTGAACATCTAAATGTGTTTTTTACTAGTTTATCTCGTTGTGCACTCATTCTTGTAATAGATTCACCATGGGAGTGAATGTCGCTTTACCAATTGCCCTTTATCTTATTTTTCCAGGACGTGCCAATGCCGCGAGGATCCACCTTTGCTCGTTTGCCCTGACCTGGCTGAAGAGATCCGTGGGGACCAAATGTATTGTAGAATTTAGTTTTAGATTTTGAGTCACGTAGAAACCATCAATGGTATTGCTACAGAAGTCTGCATTTATAGATCTAAATATTATACCAACAAATATTTGTGCAAATTTCGTAGATGACTAAATCACAAACGCTAAAGAATAGCTGACGAATACATATACATTACAAGTTATCAGTCGCCATCTTACAATGAAAGTATGTGTTACAAACTATATGAGTTTCTTGCAATTGCTAGAATGCCTTCGTAACGAACTATCACTAACGAACGAAAATTAGAATTATCTATAATTACATTTCTTAAATTTGTTTTCCTTTATTGAAACATTTGTGCTTCTTTTATCAAACTCTGTTTCTTATATTCTTTGCAAAACGATGTCTATTTTTCGTTTATGCCAGGATGCCTAGTGATCACAAAATAAACGTTTCTTTCCCAGCTATCTTGAATTGTATGTATTTTGTAACCATTCATTCCTAGCGTAACAGTATTACGGTTGTAGCTAAGCCGGCCGAGTCGGCTGGAAATAGTTGAAATTGGCCAAATAGCTGCAAACTGTACTGCTATAGCGGACTAATTCCACTAGCCTGTTATCCGTCTATTTGGACCATTACACTCTTTTCAGCTGCCTCTTGAGCCCGGTAGCGGCTAGCTAAGTCTTGCAAAACTACATATAAACGAAGATGTATGGGAAGTGTTATTTGTGCTGTACCATGAACTAGTCCCTATTAGACTGAGTGACAGAGAAAGATCTAAAGCAGAGGATTCCTTTTTCTGTCGAATTCAGAAGGCTAGTATTCTATCCTAAACCACTTGTTGCCAAAGCTTATATCTTTCGAGGTTATTGATCTTAGGAATTCATTCAGCCTGACATGTGAAAAATGAAACGATCGTAACATACCCATTGCAAATGCAAATAGGTTTCAACTGTAAAGAACTGCCGTCAGTAAATGTGTATGCTAATGTTTAAATACGTGTGACTTTACATAATTTATATTTGATTGTATATCATACACGAGATAGTTTATGGACTATGCTGAAATCTTGACTGCCATGGTCAACGTGTCATGGTCGTCGGCAAACATATCACCCAAAGATAATAATTTTTCATGTAATTACTAAAAAGGAACAGTTACTATAAAGTCTTTCAAAACAACGAGGTTATGTTTTACTGGTATAATATCAGTCGGTCTTACTCATCTGACTATGCCTTTGATATACTTGTGACGTATCTAAACAAACAAAAACGTCACATCCAAGAAGATCGTAGACTCTTACAAACTTAGAAGATTTCTATTTTACTGCCATGTGATCATCAGCAGATCTTAGCCATTAGTGATTCTGCATCACTTATCATCAGGTGGCATGGCTTATACGCTCGTTACGCAATAAAACAAGCAAACACGTCATATCCAACTAAAGGTTTTACAAGCTTGTAAGGCCGAGTGGTTGACCGGTCAGCTGATGTCCCCTTGGCGTTTGCATTTCACACGAAAGAATCATTATATTCAATCACAATTGAATTGTGTTAAGAGTAGAATATTGTGTTCTAAAATGAAAAATTATGGTCAGTATCGTATCGTTTACTTAAACTCAAGTAACCCTGAGAAACACTCTAGCCCTGTGAGGTACTGTTTACCTTGTGTCCTCTCAGTGACCTCAAGGTGACTATTACCTCACAAGGCAAGGTTCAAACAAACAAGGCAAAGTTCAAACAAACAACCTCGTGCAGTTCCGCCCACCCCCTGTCAGACAGCTGTATTAAAAGACTGCGTAGTTGTTTAAAAAAACAAAACAATTCAGCCTTAAATCTGTTCTATTTCTTTCCGCGAACCCTAGAAACCTTCCCCAAGATGTTGACCTTCGTGGCAATCGGTAAGAATGATTTGATTTTTCTTTCATGAAGAATATAACTATGTTGCCTCAATGATATCCTTCGACCCTACAAAGTACAAATATGTATCGTAGCCTTATAAGGTTTATGTGCTTCTTTGTTTC
This sequence comes from Branchiostoma lanceolatum, assembly GCF_035083965.1. NCBI lineage: Eukaryota > Metazoa > Chordata > Leptocardii > Amphioxiformes > Branchiostomatidae > Branchiostoma > Branchiostoma lanceolatum. The sequence goes on from NC_089729.1 coordinate 14,713,137, forward strand.
CAAGCTCTATTGCTAGGGGCAACGATCGCAGACCCGGTTGAAGACTCCAACCCCAGCCCTTGCTGTGTACCAAAGCAGTGGTCTGGGACGATGGGTATTGTCAGTGGCTCAGTAAGCGGTGGAAAACCATGTAAGACATGTTACATTCTTTTTTTGGCGACACCACAGGGGCGAGCTTAATGGTATAGCAGTGTGTGCAGTGGTCTGCAAGAAGTCTAGGAATTGTACAGGAATTTTGTTAACAGGAATTTCTGTCCAAAGGAAGTATTATTAGGAATTGTATGGTAGAAAGTGGGTCATGCTGGCTCACGGGAGCATTTGTCCTAGAAAACTGGGACAGTTGCCCATAAGTGTCCACCAGATGTAATAAGTTCAGTTGCATATACAGACAGACTTTGCACATTTGATCACTTGGATGTTTTGTTTAACTTTATGCTGCCTGAAGTAGTCATTCATAACAACAACATGGCGACCTGAGCAGAATCATCTTTTAATTTGGGTGGGGGTATTGATGAGGCCGATTCCTTTTGACAAGTTTCTTGCTCTCTCGGAAGTAAATTGGGATATTTAGGTAAACATCTAGGAAAGGACGACAGATTTAAAAGAGCTATTTTTGAATCCTGCAGCGGCAAACAACCAGACCATCATGGAGTTTTATGATTATGACAAGATGAAAGTGGCACTGGTGGGGGACGGCTTCAGGATTGTTGAAGACTACAACAAGGTCGGTCTGTACATGTGTGATACGTTGTTTGCGAATGTTCTCCCTTACAAACCTGATCAGCTGACGTGGCGTGGCAAAATGGTTTTGTGAAGTTCATACATTCTAATGCTAACACAAAAAGCGAAAAGCAAAATAGTCATTAAGATAATTTGTACATATATATTTGTTTATGATTCTATTTTTCATTCCTGATTCTGCACGTTTGGAAACATGATCCAAGGATAGTTTTACAATATTATTACATCAAGAACATCTTTTTTTCAATTCTTGTTCGTATAGGGAGTGTCGTATTCAATAGTTTCAAACCAGTGCACCACGAGCAAGTTGACCAATTCTTTGTTCAACTGCATCCCTGGTAAGTGAAACGGAACGTCATTAGAAGTGAATGTGATGATTATCTCGAAATCACGTAGTATAACTTGAACCATACGTTGCAGATGACATGCTATATGCAGTTCTAAAAATGATTATCGTAAAAGATACTCTTTTTTTGTAACTTAACCTTAATGATGAACTCGAAATGAAATTTTTAAGTATTACTTCATATATAATCTGACCATATGTTTATGTAAATGTTTTTTTAGATTAGCCCTCAAAACTGACACTTTTCACCCCATGTAATAGCTAATGCCACATTTCTGGGATCGTACCAATACGGTGGCCCAAAGGGACTGAAAGTAAACGACTACTCAATCGACTCTTTTGCCCCTGGTCTCATCGGGAGGATTTCTTTCACCGCTGACAGCTGCCTTCCGGTTCTGGAGACCGTAGTCAATGGCGGAAATGGTGAGTAAGAAATATCTTTGTATCCTGTCTTATTTTCTACAAGGAGCAATACAGTAATAAAGCCCTTTAACTATTGACTAAAATAAGATCGTTCACACTTACTCTGGTCATTGTTATGCAAATCGAGACAATAGTCGAGACGAGTTGATATGTTACCCACAATTGCTATCGGTGCGCATGCGTACTTGGAAGTATGAATGACCTTGATTATAAGAACTAAGAATATATCTGTAACATTGTATAACAATTCAAACAGTATTTTATTATAAGCTGTCGTTACCATGATCAGAGTATTAAGATTGTTACTTTGCTGTTTTCTACTTATTTATGACGCTTCCCTCGATCGTTCGATTGTTTTAATTTTTCTTGACCGTTCTAAACAGAAGTACCACAATCAATAATGACAAAGTCGATATGGTGTCAAATGAAGTAATTCTAATATCCTATTTATACTCAATAGATCCGTACATTGATGCCATTGGATTCGTCAACATTGTCACGTCGATTAAGGACCCTTCCGTGTTCGATGTACCCAGTCCACCGTGCCCAAAGGACACAGATCTAGACAATGTTGTGGTAAGAACATCATTTTCTGGATAAATTTGATTGAAAAATACCACATATATAAGTCAACAATGTTGCTTGTTGTTATCTTTATTTTCCCTAACACAGTGTCATAGCTTTATCCTTTATCTCATTGAGCACACATGTTCTAAGAGATTTATCATGCAATGGATGTTGTTTTACCAATTGCTCCTTATTTCATTTTACCAGGACATACCGATGAGGCAAAGATCCATCTTTGTTCGTTTGCCCTGACTGGTCTGGCTGAAGAGAGTTGTGTGGACAAAATGTCTGTTAATACATAGTTTTCAAGTCACTTGAAAACTATAAAGAATATTGCGACCGATGTTTGCACCTAACTTTATTTCTACTTTTGATAATTGAAAAGTCTAAAATCACAAAAAGAACACTGACTGAATACACCAAACGCCATTGAAAGCCCTTTTACAAATTACATGTGGAATAGTCAGATTTTTTTAATTGACTAAATTTATAAAATGAGACCATTTACTTTACTGTATCGTGCGATACACACTGTATAGTATAAATTGTACATCTACGCTAATACTATAGGTTCGTCTTTTGACAGTTATAAAGAAAAATCACAGCTATTCAACTACAGAAATTAATCATTTTCCTCTGCAGACACACAGCAAGAAATAAATAATCTACTTAATGTTTTTTTCGAATAACTTTCTAATATTTCCTTACTGTACGTGTAGACATAAAAATGTGAATGATGACTATTGCTGTATCTATCGTAACCAGACAGAGCGAAGGTTAGAAAATGGCCCACGTATCACAAAATATAACTCTTATCAAATGCATACACACGGTGTGCCTCTTCAATCAAGTGCTATTTTTAGTTGTAAAGACCGACGGGGTTGTTAAAGTGCCATCAGACGGCTTTAGTCTTTCCGCAAACGGCTCATAAAGGTTTTGAAATTAAGACTGTGGTATTGAACGTGGCAACGGTGCCGTCAGCTGGTTTTAGCATTTTCTCGCAAACGGCAGGTAGACGGATTTTGAAATCTAAAATGTGGAATTGAACTTGGTAGGGGATAGGTCAAAACCTCATGATCCGTCATCTTGTAATCCAGTTGTCATATATGAGTCAAATATAAAAGTCTTTCCCATTTCGTCGAACTGTTACGTAAATGTGACTGTTTGTCATTCACGATTACGCAAAGGTGTATGCCTGTCATTAACGGTTACGTAAAGGCGCTATCAGTAACGACACACTCTTGATTTCCTTCGTGATGTTGACCTCTTTGTTGGCAGTAACCCACCTTTGGGGTGTCCAGAGCTATTTACGTCTTCACACCTGTCAATCAAAGCTAGGTATGGTTTCAGACGCTCCTCCTCTGTTTCAAGCAAAATATTTTGCCCGTCATTTACGGTTACGTAAAGGTGCTTTCTGCAATGACATACTCTCGATCTACTTTGTGATTTTGACTTCTCTGTTGGCAGCAACCCACCGTTGGGGTGTCCAAAGCTATTTACGTCTTCACACCTGTCAATCAAAGCTAGGGATGGTTTCAGAAGCTCTTTCTCCGTTTCAAGCAAAATCTGTTTTTGAGTTATACACATTTGAATTGTTTCTCGTTTTTGGAAACCAGTTTTTATTTTTTCTTGAGAGTAGGATAAATCGTGATCTTAAAATAAATCTTCTCTCACAACAGTATCAGTTTTTACGATTCATTTTTGATAATCATTCACATGGAAACAATGAATACGTCTGCAGGTTCTAGATGTTTGGGTGAGGTGAAACTACCATAAAAGGCAAAAAGCGAAATTGTATGGGGAAGTACGATCCAGTGGGCAAACTAAAGTGACCTCTACCTCTTTACCCCTTACTATACTACATAACACATCAATGCTCCGTGTATCCGTCAGTTCAGAATGCCCCCGTGATAATATCTTATTCCCAACGTCTTGTTGCTTCAGTTGATATTTTTTAAGAGATAGAATCGTAGAACATTACCCATCCTCGCCTTTGAAATTTAAAACAAATCGTGATATACACATTCAGGCATGCCATTGCTTTTGTTCTGTTGAAAAACAGTATCTAACTTCAATAGATTCAATTAATGCAGGGTGATTTAAACAAGGTGGTCGAAAAGTATGCCTTTGTTATACATGTTGTATTCACCAGCAAAAGATTTCGAAGGAAAACCGTTACAGTGGATAAATTTAAATTTAGGGTTGTTACTTGTAAATCGGCATAAATCCAAAGCCACCATTTTTGCTAGCCAAAACTGGTCGTTGAAAGTAAAGTCCCATATTGTAGACACTTAAGCTGAAGCGATTTTCTTTAATGACTATTTTAGGGCAGACCTGCGTAATTGGAGAGAAAATCAAAGAATGCGCAGGAGAGAACCGTTCATTGGCAGCCTTCTAATCAGCCCAATTAGGTTTAATTTGTGCACATTTATAACCCAGAAAACCAATTAAGGTAAAGTGGGCTCTTTTATCTTCGTTTTCAGCGTCTAAAGTCTTAGGCTCAGGAAGCCTTTCCGCGATTCCATTTTTATCTATTTGTTGGTTCCCTACAATTAAAGAGCAGGGGTTACGTTGCCTAGAGAATAAAACGGCCAGCGCGAGCGCTCTGAAAAACATCTTTATCTTAATAATTTACAAGTTTTTGAATAAATGTATATCCAATTTCCAGTATTTTGGCATTTTCTTTGCATTCCATACACGTTGTGTTTTCTATTTCAAGGTTAATGACAAACGCCCTTATATATAATGATTCCTCTAATTACTCTTATGATTTATGTCGGTGTTTCAGATATATTTACCATATTCGTTTGCCCGCAAAAGCGAGTAATATAATTCTTTTATCACATAGAATGGCTCTTCTAATTGAATGAATTGCCCCTGCTACCAAACTGGGTAATTGTTGTGGAATTTGGGAAAATATAGCCGAACGCCCAATTCAACCATTACCACATCAGGGGGAGCTATTCATGCAAACGTTGTTCACATTGGCACTAACACAGTTAAAGAGGTATTAGCCCTTTATCACAAATATAGTGCAAGTAAATTGTAGCTGCAGGCTTGACTTTATCAGAGACAGGTCTCCTGTGCAGTTTCATCCGGCACGGTTACTCTTCCCGCTGTGGTAATGATATAGTGATGTTGCAGTTGACGCTTTAACGGCTATTACATTTTAGCCTTTGGTAAGTGAGATATATACTGGTAGACATCAATAGTTTAGCATTTACGTCTAGTTAGGGAGGACTTGTGTAGGTTGTTGCCCCCTTTTTTTTATATCTCATCGGCGAGGTACAGTTGGCTAAGTTTGGATTTATTGACAGGAGGCCTCCCCCCTTAGAGGGTTACAGCGGTCGTCTTTATTTAGGCATAACTCGGTGTAGCAATGTCTCCTATCGATAATATGGCAAATTGCAATTTACGGATGGTTAACGGATATTGGACGTTTGCTTGAAAAATCATGGCTAAGCCATGCCACCTTTCAGAAATCATGAGAACTGCAGTGCGGATACTGTTATCATGTGAAATCCACTTGTAACTGCATCGAATTAATACATGTCTTTTATATATCAATCCTTATCAAGTTATCTTTACCTCATGCTTGACAATTGGGTACACCTTTTATTCAGATGGCAAAAAAAGTATAATTTCTGGAGGTTATCCATCCTTGTGTATAATTCCATGTGACGATAACAGAAACATGATATCATAGCGCCATCGTCCATATTCATAAATGCTAACAATGCTAATCGCCTGTTACGATCACCATCTTAGCTATAGCTGCAAAATGAAAGGTCACCATTTCTCATGAATTAGAAGCACTGCTGGGTAAGCATGATAGAGTAACAGCATTTGAGAAAATAATCATACATGTACTCCAAAGATGAAAGACTTCCATCAAATTTCCTGTCTTTTTCAGACAGGAAATTGCACGTCTGGGTCCCAGAATAAAGAGCATCATAATTATTGCACACAAACAAGTACCTGTATCCATGCATGTGTGGACATATAGACAATAGAGTTGTCACATTCATGAAAAAAGGGATACACAGGCATAGGAACGCACAAATAATTTTATGGAACAAATTATAAAACACACATATACATAAAATGGTGAAAGCTTATTGAGCTTATACCAATTTTCCACCTGCCTTAGCGGGGTCTATATAATACCTTGCGTGTATTCATAACAACCTGATAAGAGTTTTCTATGATATGATATTTCCTTACACGGATTATGTTGTCAAGAAGAGACGACCTCTGGTCTTTACATGCGTCGTAAGTAATACTTTAATTTCCTACACGTTGAGCTCACAAGGTAATTCCTGATTTTATGAGCTTCTCAATTTCAATAGCAAGTTTTATATTCATAAACATGGACGATGGCGCTATGATATCATGTTTCTGTTATCGTCACATGGAATTATACACAAGGATGGACAACCTCCCGAAATTATACTTTTTTGCCACCTGAATAAAAGGTGCAACCAGTTGTCAAACATGGGGTAAAGATAATCCGTGACTGGACAGGACTCCCACTAGCGGAGTGCACCCACAGAGCCAGAGACAGGAGAAAGTGGAGGAGGCTGGTACAGGACGCTACCATGGTCCCCGACCCTCAGGCATGAGGATGGGACTTGATATAGGTAAAGGTAAGGTATTGATCTGAGTTTCTTAAGTGCATGGTAAGAAATTTATTACATTTCAAGTATATAAACTGTGCGTATATGTGGAATCCAGAAAAGAAGCAGTTGTCATCAAATGTGCCATATGATTTTGAATGTAGTTCTTTTCTGAGAATATAATGATAGCATACAACCGCAATGAACGATTCCAAATTAACCTTTTTCCTCCTGCCTAACTCTGTAACAAATAAACAAATGTGCCAGACGGCTACTTTTAGCGGGGAGAAGGTTAAAAACAAATGCAGGTGCTGCAAACAGAAATCAAATTATATGCAGCTGCGCAGAAAAACATGTTCCCCCCCAAAATATACCCAATGTTGTTAGGTTTACACAAGATAATGCTTAATCATTTAATCTCGCAGTCATGTTACAAATATGATATTTTCAATGGATAGAGATATCAATGAAGCAAAGCAAAGGATTTTGAAACTCAGTCTCTTTCAAATTTCTAGATAATTTTTATCATATTTTGAAGGTGGAAACATTTTCTTCATATCCGATTGTCTAATAATAAGCTCAATGTGACACAGATCAAAACTTGCTATTGAAATTTAGAAGCTTATAAAATCAGGAATTACCTTGTGAGCTCAACGTATTACTAGTACTTACTACGCATATAAAGGCCAGAGGTCGTCTGTTCTTGACAACATGATCCGCGTAAGGAAATATTATATCATAGAAAACTCATATCAGGCTTACGGGGAAATCCTTTGGGTGATTTGAATTGATACCAGACGTAGTGTCAGACAAAAGTTTGTGATTGCATTGCCACGTTCAAAGCTGATTACCCCTCTGGCTTATGTGTGGTTAGAATATCTGCTATCAAAACATGAATTTGATTAGCTAGTTCTTGGCAAAATCCCTTCTTAGGCCGACATGCTTGTGTCTGTGTACACTCTAAAGCTAATGGGGTGAAAAGTTGAAAAGTCTTGACATTTCTGACGGCAGCATGTTGAAAAGGATTCAAGCCGGACATCAGTCACTTGTTCCTGATAACACTTCAGATTAGCTCGTAGAATAAACTATTTCGCACAGACAAACTTAGGTTATGTTCCTTTATCTTTAAAGGTGCCCTAAGCAGTACTAGGGCACTGAAAGTCACATATTCAAAATCAATCTTTTTCTGATTTCTATCCATTGTAAGTTTAGATAACACTATCCCATCGCATATCGACCATCATGGAGCAAAAATGCAATGGCGTTGTGTGGTGGGAACTCATTGAAAATCGGAGCACTTGGAGGCCAGCCATCATTTCAAATCTTCCGAACATGCACGATTCTGACCGATAAGTCCCGAACGCTTCCGAAGAAATAATCACGTGGTCATGGCTCAATGTGCTTGGGCATTGTGACATCACGCGGCCGGAAGTTACCGAAAATTGTCGACAGAAAACGGTTACGGCTGGATTCTGGGCTGATTTGGGGGGGGGGGGGGAATAAATAAGATACTCCTTTTGTGGCTTGCTTCTGTGCTATGTTTTAACGCCCAAAGTTTGAAATAATGATGCAGATTTGCTAATATGGGGAAGTAAATGTCAATTTCAACTTCATCAAACAGAATTGTTTTCCCCAGAATATTTCACGTTTTATCCCCTGAAATCGCTTAGGGCACCTTTAACATATGTCTAAAATTGATGCTCTCAACTTTCTGGATCCTTCGATTTCGTCGGGATCATTTTTGGAAACGAGTAAACTAGAATGTCGGTAGTTCTCTTTGAAAACTGCTGCTTCATTTCAGGTTGTTTGATTATATACGTGTGACGCACATCAACATGCTTGTCTTGAGTTTAAAAGAGGCCAAGAGTCTTGACATTTTTGACAGCAACATTTCAGAAATGATTCAAGTAGGATACCAGTCGTTATTCTCTTCATATATCATTTTGTATTTCGAGAACACAAAGACATGATACATTCACAGTGGTGCCGTGCTCAAGCCGAGAGCTTATATTTAGCTTTTATCTTCATATTAACTTTTATTTCTAATAAGCTGCCTGTGAATCGCTGTAACATACCTGGGTATATAGACTCTTTCATATCTAGCGTGTGTCTGAAATTACTATATTAGAGGTAAAAAGCCTTGACATTTTCTGACAGCAAAATTTTAGAAGTAGCTCAAGCAGAATCCCGGCAGTTCCTTCTAAAAGCAGACTTAGCATGTCTAATAGGCTACTTCTCATGCACTCCCACATACAAAACACTCGAAAACGCTTTGATTTCATTTCTTAGTCTGCCATGAAAATGACTGTATGATCTTGTGCATATTCCGTGAAATGTCATCTCTTTCATCTTCGAATTATAAACCTTGAAAAGGAAAAGACGTCGTCCGAAATATTTTCAAGATCCCTTCAAAACCAAAAAATACACGTCCACGCGGCTACAATAAGGTCACGAACCTGCGTTATGCATACAATTTTGATATGCTTTTTTAGCGAAGCTTTAGGAGCTGGGTATAAAGAAGAAAAATGTTTTTTTTTTCATCACACTTCCGTGACCCATGTGCGATGAAGATTCATAATTACGTGTTTGGCGTTGTGCAAATTTGTTTTGCTTCCGTTGCTAGGAAATCATGATGGCAAGCTACGTGGATCATTTCCGCTGCGGCAAGGTGATTGCAGACTCGGCCCTCTGAAAATCATGAATTATTCATAAACGTGGTCATGGGACGCCTGTTTCATTTCTTCACCATTCATTTCCGCCCAAAGACGTGGTAGGGTGTTTAGCCCAGAAGGCAAAAGTCCTGGGTTCGAATGCCTGACATGCCCATAAGTTGTGACACCAGTTTCCTTACTCGACTCATGTGTACATCAGTACCTAGACAGGTTAGGTATGTCCCTCGGATAGGACGTTTAATGGAGGTCCCGTGTTTAACACTCAAACACCAGGAGTGGATTTTGATGTGCCATTGGAACATAGTTGAAAAATTCCTTCCATGACTTTGTCAGTAGACATCTATTCTAACCTCTCCTAATTTTCGAGGGAGATTGACACAATACTGTTGACATTATAGAGGAAAGTCTGTTGAGTTCGACTTTTTTGACCCCAGCAAAAATAATGTGCTGTTTTTGAGACCTGCCCTCTGCAACTCCTAGACTAATTTTTGTATGACCACCAAATTTTCAGAGGATGATGCACATGTCAATTTTTATTACCATAACAAATTCGGACGCAGGAATTCACTTGGGGCTTTCGGCGCCGTCGGCTTTCGAATAACCCGCTCGGGATATGCCCAGCCGCTTACGCCGATATTCCGATATGTATTCGGTATGCATGCATATAGTACAAACACTCCGTGGCCTATAGCCTATGGTCAAAATAAGGATAGTTCGTGGTCCTTCTGATCTTTTTGCATAAGTTATGATAATATGATATTACACCAAGTGGCAATAATAAAAAGTAGGGAGTAGACAAATAAGATTAAATGAGGCACGTTTCGTAATGTTACACATGCGTTGTGATCTATTTGTTTTATTTGACACTTTCAAGATTGTTGGGAAATTTTCAAAGTTATAAGAATTTGATATCGACCAAATTTCTCTTGTTTGGGTCCCTAATGTCTATAATAAGCTGATGAGTAAGGATGTTATGAATACGATAGGACAGGGTATAGGAAATGCTTTTAAAATGTAATGATATAAAAGCATCGTTGGCAGTTTATTGCGATAGCGTTAATATAATTATCTTACTACTATGCACTACTAGTCACTACTAGACAAATTCACAATAAAAATTAAGTAAAAAACTGTTCCAGTGTTTACAATTTATCAATTTGTAGGGTTTCTAAGACCCCACAGTGTTAAATGATTAAACAGAAGTGTGGGAAGTTTATGCATCAGCCGACCACACTTAATGAATAAACAAAAGACAGTTGTTTTCCAGTTTAATGTAATGCATAATTATCTTTGCTCGTGTCCAGAAAATCTTATACAAGTAATCAAATAGGAAACCTTCGGTGGGGGTGACGTTTTTACGGTTCCTGCTTGAAATTCACGATGAAGCAGTTCATGATTGATTGCTGAATGCCTCAACAAACCGTTTTGCTAAGTCCTATTTGTTTCACACTCATTAACTCATTGGAACAAATTAGATGTGGGAATACGAAGTTACAGCTACTCCAAGTTTCGGATGTACTTATTCAAATATGTACGACCCTCCAAACCTAGTTATTTTAGTTATGGTCCCCGATATGCTTGTTCACTTTTTGGCACGTTTTCGGCTTGAATGACAATCTTTTCAGTCGTGGGCTAGTTGATAATCCGGCATGTTGCTGCGGGTGTCAATGCGAATCAATCACTCATTTCCTACTTCACTGCCTATTATATATCAATCAGCGTTTTCTTTTACTTGACAAACTTTCCAAAATTGCAGGACACATTTTCGACATCAAATCACTTTCGGACGATGCTATCAAACACTTGTTAATCTACGAATCATCTCCTTGCTCCCCCAGTTCAAACTGTAACATAATGAGTTTAACTCAAGAATCTATTATACTGACGAAGCGGTTTTCACATTGAAATTGGTACATCCCATCCTATCAGTTATATTTAGTTGGGGGGGGGGGTGCTTACTGGGAAACATATTACAACACATGACATAATGTATTGTATGCTTTCATTAATTGTTAACCTTTGTGTAGATAAGCATATAACTGTTTAAATCATATTCCTGTCTTGTATGATGGCGCGTTAATATAAGTTAACTTGATTGCGTTGCCATCTTGTCTGTATTTGTTATTTATGTTGTTTAATGAAAAAAAATCATGATTGTACTTAGTTTATTACATCAATCAATTTACGAAAATTAACACTTACTCAAGAATCTGGATATAGGTCTTGGGAACGGTCAGACGTTTCAAGTAGCATCAAATGGCTTTCATCAGGGACTGTTTCTAAAATATATCCAGTTGCTTGAGTAACTATAAGTTGAGTAACTATAACTTTGCGTGCCTTATTACCCGGTTGTCTAACCTTCAACGACGTGTGGATCAAATAAATATGTCCGGATATGCAACTTGTACTTTTCAAAATTTTATCCAGTTGCTTGAGTAACTATTTTTGGCTAATTTTACTACCTGGATGTCTAACCTTCATCAATGCAACTTATACTGTTCAGTACAATCCTGGTGTATACAAACAAACCAAAAAGCAAACTGTAAACAAAGAAACAAAACAAGAAGATAATACGAAACCTCGCTACAGACATGATATGGAAAAAGAAGCATCAATACACTACCAAAAATCTTTTTTCTTATTCTTTCTTATTTTTGTTGTTTTCTTATGTTGAGAAAGATTTTCTTATACAAAGGAAAAACAAGAAAACTCAAGAAACCTTCTGGGAAGTCTGGTAAATGTCAATTCTTACACTTAGAATTTTTTTCAAAAGTTAACTTATATCAAGAAAGTTCAAGAAAGTATTTCTAGCATGCTGTTTTCCAATAAGAATTTTCTAGAAAAATAAGAAAAAAATGCTTTCTCTGGCTTAATATAAGATTTGTTTTTTGTTTCCTCAAATTTGTATTCTTACAGATTCTTCCCATAAGTTATTTTTTCGAGAAAATTTGATTCTGCTAGAATAATTTTCTTGAACTTTCTCGGTTTAAGTTAACTTAAGAAAAAAATTCTTAGATGCAATTCTTGTTTGTGCTGAAAACAGGGATTCTTGTTTGTGCTTGATACAGGAATTCTTGTATACAGAATAACATTCTGGCTGACACTTACAGACAGAAACATTTTCTTTGTAGAAGGAAAAACAAGAAAGATAAGAAAAATGATTTTTGGTAGTGTAATAAAACGTTGACTAATCTAATTACAATTCGCAGGGGGGGGGGGTCAAAGACGATTAAATTGGGCCATGGGCACGTTGATTCAATGCTACATAGGTGCACCGGTTTATTTGTTTTGTTTTTCACACTTTGAAGTATTTGTTGATATTGTTGGGTAATTTCTTAAGTTTGTGGTATGTGCCATTCTCTCTTATATGAAACCCTACAGCCTAAAATAGGCTGATGACTAAGGATGATGTATACATGTATAAGATATGACAGTGCATAGCAAATTCTTTAAAAATGTATTGATTTTAAAAGTATCGTTGACAGTTTACTGGATCGATAATCAGATATTGCATAATTGTAAATATAAGTGTAAATTTTAGATCTTAGTATCTGACCTCTCAACTGTAGGATCGACATTTAATTTTAAGGTTTATTGTCTACATTACTAGTTGAATGTACCTTATCGCGTGGCCTAGCGATAATCCAAGAGAGCAAATGCGACGTCGTTATACTGTACAAATGTGGTGAAAACCTGGAATTTGTTCACAAATCAGCTTTATCTTGATTTGAGTACCAGCCTAGCTCAACACACCGTACTTGTCGTCTTTAGGCTGTAGATACCCACTTCGAATGTGATCGGGTTTCTAAGAACCCACAGCGTTGGGAGGTTACATAAAAGTGTGGGAGGGTTATGCCCAGGCCGGCAACTCTTAATAAATAAACAAAAGAATGTTTTTTTCTGTTTAATGTGTTGCATAATCATAAAAGGAGCTTTGGACGGTTAGATAAAAGTGTAGGAGAGTTATGCGCAAGCCGACCACTCCAAATGAATAAACAAAAAAAGAAGGTTTTTTTTTCTGTTAAATGTGTTTGTTGCATAATCATCAGAGGAGCTTTGCTCGTGTCCAGAAAATATTATGCAAGTAATCAAAGAGGCAACGTTCGTGCGGGTAGCGCTCTTACGGTTACCGCCCAAAATTCGTACTGTCGGGTACTTATTTTATTACATCAATCAATTTACGAAATGTACCGTACAAATGTGTTGAAACCCTCAATTTGTTCACAAATCGGCTTTATCTTGATTTGAGTACCAGCCTAGCTCAACACACCGTACTGGTCGTCTTTAGGATGTAGATACCCACTTGGAATGTGATCGGGTTTCTAAGAACCCACAGCATTGGACGGTTAGATAAAGGTGTGGTAGGGTTATGCGCAAGCCGGCCACTCTTAATGAATAAAGAAAAGAAGGTTGACTCTCCTGTTAAATGTGTTGAATAATCATCAAAGGATCTTTGCTCGTGTCCAGAAAATCTTTCGCAAATAATCAAAGAGGCAACGTTCGTGCGGGTAACGTTTTTAAGGTCAGTGGTCAAATTTCGTACGGTAGGGTGCTTAGTTTAATGCATCAATTAGTTTAAGAATTGCAGCCTGCTTTCGTTTTACAATCTGGCTTTGTTGCAGTAATAGTCATTATAAGTGTACAGCATATGTAAAATGATGACAATGGATTAAAAGTTAATCTTTATCTTACAAAGATAAGTCTAAATTCCTGTCACACAGTCAGGACGTTACTACAACTTTCCCCCGACCACTCGAGCTACGCACTCCCCAACCGACCGATGATGATGATGATGACTCCCCAACCAAGGTTCGGCCTGGGTTGGGAGTAGCCTGGAATCAATCCTGTTCTAGCTCCAGTTCGCTCCTCTGGTCGCATCTAAGCAGAATATCACTTTTCCGACTTTGATTTCGTTTAAAAATCCATAGCCGGCTGGTGCCGACGACTTTAAAAAGACTACTAGGCCACCTCGGTGACCAACTACCAACCACAGATGACTTTGCTTCCAATCATGATCTGGATAAAGGCAGAGAGGCCATTATTGGCTAAGTGTGATAGGAGCTTCAGGGCATGATCTAAAAAACCTTTGTTATGCCGAAAATACGTTAGGGGTCATAACATTTTATTGGAGAGCAATGTAAAGATATATTAAAGGGTTCAGCAACATCAGTTAAAATCATTTTTCTTCAAGAATGTTATTGCAATAAAGCCATGTTTAAGTACAATATGTTTGTTATTAAATGTTGATGAACGTTGAAAGATATTTGTGACATATTTCTAATCAATATCTAACCAATGTTATGACTGTTTTATTTATTTTTTCTTATATTTCACGCACGGAAGAAAAGTATCATACACAGAGATTTCATTTACACCCCCACAAACAGGAATGGACAGTTCCTGATGACGCACGGCGTTTCCAGCGGGCGTATTGGTTAGATGTATTCAAATACGTCACTTGAATAGATTTGCAAGAGGAAGATATAAGGTTTTTACCGACTCAATCTTTCAAAGCGGCGTGGGTTCAACGGACAAGAGGTAGTACTCACCCCCGCACTACTCATAAGGTAGGTTGAGAATGGGTTGCTACAGATTTCATTTGATAATCAATCGCCTCTGCCAAGAAGATTATGTTTCGGTGCCGTCGATTTGTCAGTGCGCGCGTGTGTGTGTGTGTGTGTGTGTGTGTGTGTGTGTGTATGTGTGTGTGTGTTTGTGTGTGTATGTGTGTGTGTGTGTATATGTGTGTGTGTGTGTGTGTGTGGTGTGTGGACAGCATAAGTCGAGAAGCTGTGGATGAATCTTCATCATATTTGATATGTGTTAGCTGTCGGCAATATATGTGTCTACTAGTGGCTTTCTATGGTACTGCAGTAGAACTCCATATGCATATGTATATCTCTCTACATGATATGGTCATGTTTTTTTTCAATGTTGGCTTTCAATACTTCTCAGGTGTTTCCTTGATATCGTACATCAAGGAGAATCTCTTTTCCATCTATCATTTATGATTTTGTACCTTGCTCGGGTACACTTCGTAATAAGAGAGTATGCAAAATATCAGTTCTGAAACAGAACGTTACGAGTGACGAAAATCACATGAAATTCGATTTGTTAAGCTCATTTTGTTGTAATGATGGTCAAAGAGGTTTCATCTGGAGTTTGTATGGTCTAGTTATCACGAATTATGCCGCACGCTGGGTCCTTGACGCCCAATCATATGTGGTACTGCATAGAATGCTTTAAAAAAAAATGACAAAGGCGGTAGCGAACGATAGGAATTTATGATTATGAATGCTTTTATTCAATATCTACATAAAGCAAACAGCAATCATTGGTAACCTGAATTGCGCCGGAGATTACATTCAGTTGTTCTAAAATCAGTTATGATTGGATGATTTTATATACGTACTCGCGTACAAATTCAATTGAAAGCATTTTCTCTAAAATTTCATTACTTACATCATTCAATTCAGACGGCAGTGAAATATCAATCTGATACAATAACACTAAATATCTTACAATTCGTTAAAAACATACAATTTCTTCTCTTGAATTGTCAAATTGAAGTCTGAAAATGGTCCTCTCGCTTCGCTCAACAGAAGGTAAAAGAAGGAAGGTTCTGCTCGAAACAGATATGTTCAATTGTTGCATTTTGATCATCATATCATCAAACTGCGGTAAGAGTTAGATATATATGGGCAATGAAACCAAGATGAGTGAATTCAAGTAGGTTCCACAGGAGCCGGAGGAAGAAAACGTAAAGGACCGATTACATTTTCGCTTGAAAATCGTTAATGTTCTTCGAGGGTCTTCAATCTAAAGTGCCACGGATTCGTAAGTATATGCTGACAGTTTGCTGACATTTTAGTATCGTTTGAAATGGATTTGGCCTACACTCGAATAGATTACCTGGCTGTGAACTTATAATTGAAGAGAAGAAATGATTGTGTAAGTAATCATCATCACGGGTACCCCCAGATAACCCCGCGAGGGGCAAAATAGGGGGGGGGAGGAGGTCCCAGGCTAAGGCGGGCAGGTCTTCAGCCTAGCACGGTATGACTCAACGGTGGGAGCCGATACAACCGTGCCAGGCAGGGCGTTCCACTGTGGGATGGTGCATGGGAATAACGAATGTTTGTATGTGTCTGTCCGGGCGTTGAGAGTTTGAAATTTAAAATGGTGACTACCCCGGGTGCGCCCCTGAGCTGGTTTAAGTGGACTGTCTGCGTTTATATTGATATGATTATTAACGAGTTTGTAGCAAAAGGGGAGGCGGGCGTTCCTCCTCCTCAAAGTCAATATCTAAATGGAAGTACCTTCGGCTGAAGGTTGAAAAATGGTTAATTTCAGACAGGCTGCCAGGTGTTATATGATCAGCCACCGCCGCGTCTTCAGCGTGAGTTAAGCCCTTGTCACACATTCAGGACCTTCCCACGAAATTTGATCCCGACCACTTCCTATCCAAGGTCGGCGTTGGCGTAGGAGAAGCCTGGAATCCCTCAAATTCTAGCTCCATGGTTGCCGAATATGACTTTTCCGACTTTGCTTTCTCAAAATCCATGGTCAGCAGGCGCAGACGACTTTTAGAGACTAGTAGGCACCCCCCCCCCCGACCAACTCCCAACCACAGACCACCTTACTCACTCCCAACCATGGTCTGGAGAAGTTCGGGAAGCCATGGTCGGCTTTGTATGACAGATTCTTTATATTACATCAAGGGGCGGTTATGCTGGCTGACAAATCCAGATTCAAATCCATGGATAAGTGATTTCACGTTCTGATCCACAGATTCGTGCTATGTCCATGAACTCAACGATGTCCGAAGAGGAAAGTTTGTCTTCGTGGGAGACGCTGGAACCATGGGACCCAGGACGTCTCAACGACACCTTCAACAACGCCTCCTTTCCCTTCTGGGATCCTTCGTACGATCCGAGGGTATGTTTACCTTTGATTAAAGGTGCTCGATGTTAAGAATTTGCTGGCAAATATTCTGGATAGCAAACTTTTTATCATGTTTACATTTATAGACATATTTGTAATCACATGTCGCGTTATTATCACATCACATGTTTCATATATCACGTGTTTACAAACAGCGCAAAACAATTTGCAAAAATATCGGATCATTTTTAGTGGTACGAAAAATGTTTGCGACCTGGGAGTAAACGAGCCAGCACATTTGTCAAATTTTCACTCTCTGAGAATCTTGACACCATCATGATTGATACAGATTACCATGTAAATAAATGGCGACTTAAGATGTCGTCAAAATATTATACTGAGTACCTTTAAACAAGAGCTTCTTCCATTTTTCGCTTTAAGACAACTACAATGTGACATTGCATTTTTCAATTTCATGCAGTTTCATGAGACAATTTATTCTAGCAACACCCGTTCTATCTTAAGCGTCGAAATATTTTTTCACTGATCGAAAATGTAATGCATCGCATACATTTGAGATTACAAACATTCATCGGTACTGTTGTACTTTCATGTACACTACGAAAAAGTAATTTTGGACTGCTTTCCTTCGATGCATAGAACAGTCAAAAGCAATAAACACTGTAGGAAAATCAGACCAAGATTGAGTGGATTCGACTAAGTGAGATAGGAGGAAAAAACAAATTACATTTTTCACCTGGAAATCGTTGAGGGTCTTCAACAGAGAGCGGCACGAATCCGTAATTGTAGGCTGACAATTTGCTGACATTTTCAAGACGTGTGTCGTGCGAAATGGATTTGTTTTACACTCGAGATGATTGCTTGGCTGAGAACTTATAATTGAAGGGTAGAAATGTGGAACAGCATGGACTACTTTCCTCCGGTTTGAAGTCTTTCAAAGAGTCCAAGATACCTCTATGTCTTAGGGAAACATACTGTTGAGGAATATGGATAATGATAGATTTGTAGTTTTGGTACGCATGTAATGTAGAACTGGTCTTGAACGTGGACCGTAACCGTGTAATTTACATAATTATACTCAATTTCAAAAGCATTAGTACCGAAAAAATCTTGAAACGCAGAAATAACATTGGTTGTTGTTATATAGCATTGTTCAGTGATTGTATAGTATTACATCATGATTTTATCCCAGATATCATCGGAATTGAATGTATTTTTGTATGTTTTGCTGCTGTTAGCAATATGGCTATGCTCATGGAATAATTGAAATAATAGCATATTACTTGCAAATGACATTTCAAAATTAGCTCCACGTATTCTGCAGAAGGCCATTTCCGTTGCATCGCAATGGGCGATTCTGTAGTTGCCACGACCGTTTATAGTCCATAAAGGTCAAAATGCTAGAAGCCGTCGAGAGGAATTAAATTTCCCATTAACAGATCTAGAGCGAGAACACATACACGACACATAGGTGTAAGAAAATCTATACTGGCCTTGTGTATCATGTAAATGTTGACTCAGAATCTAAAGATCCTGGGTTTAGGGTTGGCATCTTGAGAAGATGATAGTCACCTGTTTTGAAAATCCTTCCGAAAATATGGTCGGTCTCAATTAATAGATTGAATAGATGAATATAATGTTCAAAGATTCAGGACTAGAAAGAAAAATGTGGTGTTATTACCACATGTAAGACAAACAAAACAGAAATGAAAATGTAGTTTTGTCAGTTGAATCAAAGACATTGTGTCATTGACCATTTTGAAAGGTACTCGCCGGGCAAAAAGGTCAATTATTCTGATACTGGTGCAAATACTTGATTAGAAGGTGTAAGCCTTTAAGAATATCCGAAATGAATGAAATATAACGTTAACGTTACCAGTAACTGTTATATTTCAAATTTGTAAAAATTGCAGTGCATCGTGTATCGGTTATAGATTGCTGGGTAACGTTTTATGTACTATTCATCGTGACTTTCCATCAATGCATGCCCAAAGTCATCGGGTAATAATCTCAAAGCAGATCAAACGGTTGCAAAGACCGTATCCAACTGGCAGAAGAAGTTTTTATTGCAACAAAAACTTCTTCTGCCGGTTGGATACAGTCTTTGCAACCGTTAGATCTGTTTGGAGATTAAACTGGTAAGGCAGTTGGGCAAAATCCGATTTTAGGCACAGTCATAATAGAATACCTGAAAACACAACATCATTGTGGCATCTGACGATGCAGCGATGGGATCTTTCCTTATATGAGACACACAGTCAGTTGATTTTACCGTTAATTACCTACTAAGGACAATGGGTTGTTGCTTGGCCCCGCTCAAAACGGCACTTATACCGAAACATTATAGAAAACAGTTGGCAACCGACGAAGATGCATGCTATGTCATGACGTCCTAACGCAGCGTGAGTTCAATAGATATTCCGATGGCTTGCTGTGTACTTTAACGAGGACATTGTTGAGTTGTGACACAGCAATTTGAAGCAATACATCGTGGAAAAGAAGGCTTATGTCATCTTTGAGGTGTAAATCAAATTTTTGCTCCCTGTAGTTAGCTCCATTTTGTAAAGAATGGAATAACAACTTTTGCATGATTTTCACCGGTAAAACATTCGACTAGAGCATTAGATTGAGAACGAAAACCTATTTTGTAGGCTTAGGCTTATCGGATCTTCAGTAAGATGATGACATTAGCCTGTGGGAATGACCCCTGCAACAATATGTAACTGTATATATCTGTGCAATTTTAATGTAAATGTACTGTCATGTTACGTATGTATGTTCGAATAAAGAGAAAAAAATAATCGTAAAAAAAGAAGAAGATGACATTATCAATGCGTGATTGCATAACTTGATATTCGAAATTGTCGAATACTGGTACGAAAATGCAAGCCGACAAGTTCTGTGCATGTGTAGTTACCATTGTTTTAAATAAACAGCTGAGGTGTCGATAAATTGCTTTTTCCTCAGTCCCGTGTTAGCGAAAACTAGCTTTGAAAATGATGTACACAATATTATGAATTCAAATAATACGTCGCCAATTTTGTCAAATTTTCTCATTCAATTTTGCAAAGCAGACGATATCGTATATCGTGACTAAAA
Source organism: Branchiostoma lanceolatum (assembly GCF_035083965.1). Lineage (NCBI taxonomy): Eukaryota > Metazoa > Chordata > Leptocardii > Amphioxiformes > Branchiostomatidae > Branchiostoma > Branchiostoma lanceolatum. Next base: position 14,733,506 of record NC_089729.1, read on the forward strand.
TTCGTTAGTGCAAAGTCCTTAAACGTCTCTGACACTTATAATTCCGCTGGGCACCCCAAGACCGACAATTAAAAAGAAAAAAAAAAGAGTAAATTCAAACAGAAGGAATGCAACACCAGTAATTCACAAGTTGTACAGATATCATGGAATACTGTATGTACTGGTATATATATAATGCGAAAGTTGTTGTGCTACCCTTTACAAAATCCAACTAACACCTACTAACATAATTTCACCAGGGTACATAATTCCGCCACCCTGGAAAGATACGTCCAAACAGATCCCCAACCCAACTTCTTCCAGTATAATGCACTCCTGTATATCTAAACTGTGCATACCCGGGGGTGCTTCGATAGAGATCTCTCAAAGCCACTGTTTTTCAAAGTGGCGGATTTATGTAACCCAGCGGATTAATGTTAATGGAGGCCAATTACAGTGCGCTAGAATTGAATTTAAACGTTTAAGGTGATACAAGTCATTTTTGACGATAAATTAATTCATTGTGTTGTCTCGCAACTCAATAACTACCTTGTTAGAACACACAGTAGGATATGAGGATATCGATTAAAGCCATGCTGTGCTTGGACGTCATGACATGACATGAGTTTTTATCTGTTGTCAGCGGTTTCCTGTTATGTTTCGGAGCGAATGTCGACTCCGATGTATGCGTAGGTTTTAATCTGACGTTTTTAAAGCGGCCAAGCAACGACCCTTGGACATATTGGGTTCCTTTCCTTAAGGCCCTGTCACACTTGTGCATATATTCAAGTGCGCGTGAGTTGCACATTAATATTTTATTGGTTTAAGTAAATTTTTCGGGGGAAAAGTTGTTTTCTACTTTGACCCCCCTTTGAGCAGTCTAGTTATTAACCAAAGAAATTATTTCTTCGGCTGCAAACTTAAGCTCAACCAAAAACATGTTAATACGCAATTCATGCGGATCTGTATATACACACAAGTGTGACAGGGGTTTAAGGCCCTGTCACACTTGTGCGTATATCCAAGTGCGTTTGAGTTGCGCATGAACATTTTTTTGGTTTATGTAAAAATTGCAGGGAAGAAGTTGTTTTCTACTTTGACCCACCGTGCAGCATAGTTATCGAACCAAAGAAATGATTTCTTCGGCTGAAAGCTTAACCTAAAACAAAAACTTGCCAGTACGCAACTCATGCGGACTTGCATATACGCACAAGTGTGACAGGGCCCTTATACGAAAAGATCGCTCCTCTACTTCGTCTATTGGTTGTCGATACCACAGTGACGTTGTGCTTTCAGGTATTTGATTATGACTGTGCCTTAAATCAAACGGTGTACAGCCACGAAGATTCATGTGTTGAAGACATAGTCGAGGACGTTCTCGACGACACCCCAAGAAAATATCATATTTTCTGTGCCATTTGTGTGTGTTTCTGTGTGTCTCTGTGTGTGTGTGTGTGTTTGTGTGCGTATGTGTGTGTGTGTGTGTGAGTCTGTTTGCGAATGTGTGTGTGTGTGTGTGTGTGTGTGTGTGTGTGTGTGTGTGTGTGTGTGTGTGTGTGTGTTTGTTAGTAAAATACACTCAGTCTAGTAACTCGATAAACTGTCGATGGATCCTTATGGTACCTGGGTAGGGGTCGAGGAAACGACGGTCAAGATCAATAACGCCCCCTACGGCACTGCAGTGAAACTTTTGGTTTTGATATCTAGTGTTCGGGATTTGCTATGGTCCTGATTTCGTGAGGATGATCAAGTGATATAATCGATGCAAATGAAGACCTTGCAGTCTGATCAATGAGAAACATTTAGAATACGTCCCTCAAAAGTGTTGACATCATTTGGCCAAAGATTGAGGTCTTGAAACTCTAGTTTTTAATGTGGCGGTCGCACGGTAACTCGTAGCATCATGAAAATAAACATGTTATAACATGTATCAGCTAGCTTCTATAGCAGGCTCTACCCGGCATTTTTTGGGGCTTATAATACACCTTTTGCAGCCAGCCCGTAACCATCAGCCAGCCTGAAAGCATTTTGCCCGTATGGTCGTATCTGTGGTGGCTTTCTATCGGCCTTGTATTTGATGCAGAGAACTTTAGCAGCTACGGCCTAAAAAACATATCCTTTTAGTGTGAATTGCCGCAAGGTTCAGGAAAAGCACTGCCAGAGTTCTTTGACTGACCTACATTTCTGTATTTATGCAAATCCGAATATAGAAGAATCCATCCTTGCCCCATTTTCTATTCCGCAATACTAAAAGGATTCTAAAAGGTTTTCTTATATGATTGCGATCGGGCCAAGGAGAATCTAACGTATTTGCTGCATATTACCCTGCACCAAATCTGGGTCAAAAAATTACTCCCGACTTGCTGAGTATTTATGGGTCCAAGGACATATTTTACATTCTTCAGGTGTGGAATCTAAGATTGGAACATAGCCCAGAGCTTCTAAAATGACATAAACCTAAAATGATAACATCTAAGAAGCAACTTAAGTGCCAAGTCCGTTTCACATCCTTTGAATCTTTCCAACATCTTTTTCATGTATCTCTTAGTATGAATATTTGACCGTTTGGGAACTACAGAAGATTTGATAACCAGTTTTTCCCCCACCCTTCTCGGCTTTGTCTCCTTCGTAATGTTTCACTTCATGCCTGCATGTCCATTCTCTGATAATATCCGCTCATATTTTCCGATGTCTGTTCCTTCTTTTTTTAATCTTCGCCAAGAAGATGATGTTTTGGGTAGCGTTTGAGTGTATGTGTGCATGTATGTATGAATGTATGTATGTTTGTATGTAATTGAACAGCATAACGCTAGAAGGCTTGGATGAATCGTCTTGATATTTGGTAGGTGGGCAGGTCTTGACGAGACCTAGAAATGATTAGATTTTGGTTACCCTAGCAGCTTGTCACGGTACTGCAGCGGAACTTCCTGTTTTGATATCTCGTGTTCGGCACATGCTATGGTCCTGATTGTTAAGTGGTAGATAGCTCTTTAGACAGAGAGTAAGTGGTATAGGTTTGGGCCCCCAGCGGCTTTTTTGGAACTGCAGAAGCAGGTCTTACTTCCTTCAGACTTTGAAAGGGAATAACTCAAGAAGGGCTGGTGAATGGCCATGATTTTTGGTGTGTAGATAGCTTGAGTGATGATTTACATAATTATTCTTCCTGCATGGACGTACTGTTAATTGGCTAGTCCCGTGACAAATGACACCGTGACACATTGTCGTACCACTTCAGTTTTTTTATCTTCATGAAAAATGGAGATATAGTTTTTCGTGTGTCTGTGTGTGTGTCTGTGTCTGTGTGTGTGTCTGTTTTTGTTTCCGGACTACTGTAGTCAGCATAACTTAAAAAACTCATGATGGATTATAATGATATTTGGTATATGGGCAAGCGTTTGGATGCCAAAATTCAAGGTCGATTTTTGGCCCCCTGGTATGGTATGTGACCTCGGTACTGCAGTAGAACTTCCATCTTTGTATCTTTTGACATGGACGTGCTATGGTCCTTTTTAATGTTTTTTTTGGTGGCAAATAGCTTGTGATGTAATGAAGAAGTGGCGTAGGTTTGGGCCCCCTAGCAGCTTGTTTTTTTTTTTTTACTGTGGTTTGGAGGCACCGATGTATTGTTTGACTCTTTTCCGTATATGTACTTCAGCATTTGATCATGAGATGTGGTCTCTGCATCTTCCGGAAGCATTTTGTCTTCGTTGAATGCATATAGTGAATACTCAAAGCACGCCTACGGCTGCAAAAGCTCCGTAACGCCATATTCCACTTCAGTTATGACAAGTACTGCTATGATAAGATACACCATTAATGTACTAGAGTAAAAGGAATACGCGGATAGAGGTCTTAGGTGTCAAACTCATAACCGGAAGGTATGAACTACGTAAGAAAACACCGTGGTTCAATGGGTTCGGTGTAACAGCTTATGCTGTATATTTGGAACCATCTCCTCTCTCAATAATCTTCAGTAGTACATATAGAATGCTGATTAATGGCTAGAAACATACTTATACTACAGAAACGCAGGTTCTGCCAAAACTGGAATCATTCTACTCCTTATGCGGTTTCTTATCTTTATCTAGTGATGTGTATGTTTTTCCACCGACTCATCTGTAATAGAGGTTCTGGAGAAGTCGTCATGCAGGGCATGTCTTCCGCAAATGGACAGATCCACTGAAAGCTTTGGCCTTACAACAAATACACTTTTATATCACGATCGTTACTCACAGTATGTTGCATTTTCCGCTTAGACCTTACCTATGTACCACAGGGGGGGTGATGTCGTGAGTGGGAAGCTTACTGTTGATTTTAGTCGATCTATGGTCGTTAACGCGTTAGATTCACACTAAAACCAAAAGCGCCAGTGAGGCCAAGCAACGAGTTAGAGATTTGATAGGATATAAATTCTGAAATAATAAGATGTTAGCGTAATACAAAGAGAGAGAGAGAGAGAGAGAGAGAGAGAGAGAGAGAGAGAGAGAGAGAGAGAGAGAGAGAGAGAGAGAGAGAGAGAGAGAGAGAGAGAGAGAGAGAGAGAGAGAGAGAGATGCCCTCAGTTAGGTAAAGACTCATGCGGAATCCATACCATACAGTCAACCAATCACATTATATAAACCAATCACGTCTTCAATGTCCATGGTATCAACACCGCGTCCGTGGATGTCTCTGTTCATCTTATGAGTTAAAATTTCCAATTAAGTTATAATTGGAAATTCATCCTTTGTTTGTTTGTTTATGATAATTGGCAATTATAGCACCCAATGTAACGAAGTATTTTGTAAACAAGGTCACGTTGAACTGGGTATAACTTCCAAACAAAGTTGATAGTATTAGTCTGTTGCAACGGGTCTCTGTTACAGAAGTAGTTGACTTCTCGAGAGACAGTACTGAACAACAAGACTTAGCTACATATATTATACTAACCTCATATGAACGGAAACACAAACATATACACAACATAAAAACACTCCCAAACAGTACTTTCATATTTCATGGAGGCAATGATGCTGTAGCGTAAACATACATTATGTGTAGCTTTAACGGGTTGTGAAAAATGTTTTATGGCTTGAGATTTTGGATCACGAAATTCACATGTAGTCTGCTTGGCCTTTCGTGCAAAATCACCCCCCCCTCACTGAGACAATGTAATATTTCGAGTTTGCTACCTTCCATGAGACGAATTTGATATTCAACATAAATCTAGCCATTGCTATATACGTGTTATTGTTTGTTATCTGCAGGATTTTGACTCGGCATCGATCGTTATGCCCGTGTTGTACGGCCTGATATGTGCGCTAGGCCTTGTGGGTAACGGAATAGTCCTGTACGTCATGGCCCGTCACTCTAAACTGAGGAGTCCGGCAGACATCTTCATCTTCAACTTGGCATTGGCGGACGAGCTCTTCATGCTGGGAATGCCGTTCCAGGTATTCGCTGTTTCTTACGGAAAATATGACACGTCACGATTCCGGCTGCGCATGCGCAACGAGATGCATTGTGGGTAATATGTCAAAGGTGAAGGCCTCTTACTTGGCCTCTAACTTGTTAACAGTTATTGTGTAGATCGTGTTCGATATATCGTCCACAATGTAGTTTGCTGTGTATGCGCAGTCTGAAACTCTAACCGGCCTACTGCAGCCCATAGGGTGCAGTGTGTAGTCACGTTTGCGTTCTTGCAGCAACGTTACCATGCGGCAAGGAGTGGAATTATGCCATGATGAAATCAGTTAACAACTTCCGAAACGTTGGCCTGGTAAGAAGCCTGTAAGGTTTTGCAGATTACCGAAAGAAAATTGTTTTCAAAAAAACATTTCAGATCAATTTCATTCTACACGTCATATATTAAATCTAGACACGCAATGTTTTCGTATGGTTGACAACAATGTATACCATAAATATTCAATGTAGGGCAGCCAGTTAACACCGTAATCCACAGGGTTTTAAGGTATTAGTATGGATTTCTTTTCTGATATCCACAGATACATATACGCATCAAATTTCAGTTGACACCAGTTATAAATACATTGATTAGCATGTAGATTTTCCCTTTAGGATTAAAAAACCTATCGAATGCATAAAGAAATGCTCAAAGACGACTAGCATTATACCAGTTAGGTCAGGAGATTAGTCGTTCACATCATACCGTTCCTTGTCATATGATTGACCTTAATTCATGTCGTAATTGTCGATTATATTACAGACATAACGTACATGATGAAAAAATTAAAAGGGATTCAGCTAATTCCTTCTTTCAAGGCACTAGAAACGCCCGTTTCGTCTGAAGAATAGAATTTAGTGAATACTAGAGTTGTTTGTAACGTGAAATACCTGCCCATGATTCGGTAGTCCTTGTACTACCTTCATCTTGCCAATGGTGACTGGAATTTTAGCCTCTCGTCACTAGGTGGCGCTGCAGTAAGAAGAATGGGGTCACACACGTGACTACGTTTGTATCCCCCTCCTCCTACGTCTTGGTTTATGACTGGGGTAGATTTAGTGATGCATTCATATACTTGAGCCAGGACTGGAATGATGAATATGATTTTTGTTAACATGTTTGCGTTTTCCTAAAAAAACTAATGTTTTTCTTGTTTTTATTTTTTATTTATTTTCTATTTGTTTCATCAGATTCATCAATTTGCGTCTGAGGAGTGGGCGTATGGCGCAGCCATGTGTAAGATCGTCATGGCCATGGACGCGCAGAATCAGTTCACCTCCACCTACGTCATGACCGTCACAGCCATCGACCGTTACCTGGCTGTCAATCACCCCGTGCGTTGCCTAGGTTACCGCACACGGTTTGCGGCAGTTGTCGTGAATGTGGGCACCTGGGTGGCCTCTGGTCTGTCCATACTACCGGTGTGGATATATGCCTCCCAAGTTCAGTATCGGGATGGGACCAAAGTTTGCATTCTCAAGGTACTAATTACAATGATACAGCAGGAAAAATGTCCCTGCAGTTCTGCAACAAGCCGCTAGGGGCCCAAACTTATACCACTTCTCTCCAGCTCCAAACGCTATTTGTCACCGTAAAAGATTAATACAATACAAGTCCAGAACTGACGATATAAAAGCCATAATTTCCACCTTAGCCTCTATTACAGCCCAATATCATTTCAATCCACCCATAGCTTCTTGAGTGATGTTGGCTAAAGGCTGTTCATATATAGATATAGAAACATACACACACACATGCATACACAGAAAAATGAAGAACAATACCATCTTCACGAAATGAAAATTTTTCAATACCTTCTTGGCAAAGGTAACAACGACATGAATTTAAATAAAGTATTTCGTTTGTTAAGCTAAACTGCTGTGAGATATGTAAGGCATTTAACAAACAATAATCTATATTTTCTGCATGTTTTTGTCTCGACAGCTGCCCAATCCTGACGGCATCTACAACTTCACCATCTACCACTTCTGCCTGGGGTTCCTGGTGCCTCTGGTGGTCACCGCTGCCTGTTGTCTCCTCATGATCCACCGTCTCAACAACACGGTCGCCCCGTCAGGACAACAACACCCGCACCACAACCACCACAAGTCCACAAAGCGACTCCTGGTGTGCATCGTGCTGGTCTTCATCGCCTGCTGGCTGCCCTTCCACGTTGTCCAGTTGGTCAATCTGACGATGACCGGTCCACCGTCGTACAGCTTCATCGTGGGGTACTTCTTCAGCATGTGTATGGGGTAAGATGCTGTTTTTTTACTGAGTGAGTGAGTGAGTGAGTGAGCGAGTGAGTGAGTGAGTGAGTGAGTGAGTGAGTGAGCCAGCCAGTCAGTCAGTCAGTCAGTCAGTCAGTCAGTCAGCCAGCCAGTCAGTCAGTCAGTCAGTCAGTCAGTCAGTCAGTCAGTCAGTCAGTCAGTCAGTCAGTCAGTCAGTCAGTCAATCAGTCAGTCAGTCAGTCAGTCAGTCAGTCAGTCACTTAAGAAAAGGTCATAATTTTAGGTGACGAATTGGTGCAGATTTGCGCCGGTTTGTGCCACTTTGCGAATGCATTTTACAAACTGGCGCAGTTAAGCTCAGTCCAGTGACATATTTTTCGTTGCTCACTTTCTTCCTACAGATACGCCAACAGCTGTTTCAACCCGCTCCTGTACGCCTTCGTGGGGAAGAACTTCAGGAAACACTGGCGGAAGGCGCACCCGAGGGGCCTGACCGGGCGGCAGCAACGGCGGGTGGCCCCGCTCAACCAGCGCGGAGAGAACGTTAACGTTAACAACACCGACGACAGTCACCGGGTCGGGTCAGCCTACCAGCCGGCCGTGTGGCCGAACGGAACCCGGCAAACACTCCCGTCAGGCTCGTCAGCTATCGACCTTCGCGAGAACACCACGCCGGGCGTTAGAATGGAGCGAGCCGGGCAAAGCAATCTGTTATCGGTAGAGTCGAGTCGAACGCCGCAAGCACTTTTCTTGAGAAAGCCCGTCATGGAGATGCAACTGTAACCGTCTTAGAATTATCTTAAAGGTATTAAGGAGTATGCAAGACCCTCACTTGCGATCTCAAATTATCATATGCATCAGATTAAAAAATGCCAGAGAGGTTGACATTTTTCGATTTACCAAACGAAAGACCTGGCCATGACAATGCGCAGATAGCGATGAAAGCACACCGCCTGGCGAGAGTTTGCGGAAGTGCACCAGTATGGCGCTTGAGCCGAGAGCCTCGATTCTTGCTTTCATAAAATGAATGGGATGATTTTAATACTAATACAGATATATGCTTATAATCTAATTTTTGTAAATATCGGCACATGGTATTGCTGAGTGCAGGCATTGTATTCGGCAAAGTTCTTCAATTTAACCATATCATATCTAGGCTTTAAGAAATTCAGCACTGTGCTTTAAAGACATTTCTCACTTTCACTTAATGACTATCACTATCTGTTCAAAAAGATTCAATATGTTCCTATAGCAAAATAAAAGATCTTACAACAATGTAAAAAAAGTCTACATTTGAAAACCTGTTTAATGTATTGCTTGTTCTTATATGCTACAGCATTACGTCTTCAATCAATGTGCACTATAGAGTGTCAAAAGTGATGATTATCTTCTATTGTAACTTGCATCTTCCGTTTGGACGACAGTATGTGTTGATATGACAACCAATGCTTCCTTTATTCTGGGTATCTCTCTGTTTTGTAATATCTTACAGAATATATTATGTGGATTTTGGTGAGTTCTAAATGAAATGTACTTGTTTTCTATAGTATATCCTATTTCTGTTATCGACAATATTGTTGCTGTGATAGAGAGCACCAAATATTTGCAATAGTTTTGTCTGATTGAAACAAGGATGATATCAGTAAATAAATTCATAAAAAATTTATACCAATTCTAACAGTTTCCCTTTGTTTTCATCTGTTGTATTCATTTCAACTGTGATGTTACGTTAGCATCTACCCTTTACTCGTCCCTTCATGAAAACGAAGATTTACCATTATTTATTTGCTATGTATATGTATAATTTTTATATACAACTGAATTCCATGTCACCTCCTAGGTTTGTATTCTGTATACCCGTCATATATAGTATCCTTCATTCGGCCGAAGGGACTAGACATAGTATCCGAGATTGATTAATAGATACATACATTTTTATAGTACTGTATATATATACCAGACAAGCCGAACTTTATCATTCACCCTTTATTCCGAATAATGATTACACAAATATCTCATCAATACTGTTCACTTAATACAACTTAACTTGATACACAATTACAATTGACACAAGAACTATGGCGCCAATTGTTCTACGAAATTAACATATTCAAACGGCTTTGAAAAAAAAATAGAGTCGTTTATCGAAATCTTGTCTTTCCATCACAACAATAGTTATAATGGTTTTAAATGGTCAGAAATAACCCGTGCAATTGCAGCCTTTCTAGTGCTGAATTGGTGCAGGGTTTACAATCACATAATACACATGGTCAACAGATACATATTTGCTCCAAACTTGCACTTGTCGCAATTGTCTGGGCGGCTGCCAGCGCCACCAGGTGATCTCAATACAACCTTATCCAACCGAAGTCAGGTACCATTTACACCTGAGTGCAGTGAGGAAAGTCGTGTCAAGTGCCTTTCCCAAGGGCACAACATCGAGGTTCTGGGCGAAACACCCTACCGATTGCGCCACACGAAGCGACACAAAATGCCACGTTACAACAACAGTCATATATAACTACCTTAAACAAGAATTATAAGCAAGAAAATTACATTTCAAACATTAAGAGCCTTGACGTACGTAGGGCAATCCCAAAACTCAGAATTGGCTTTCATAAATTAAGTATAGAAACGAGGAGATTTCAAAAACTTCCTATCGACCAGAGGGTTTGTCCATTTTGTCCAGATGTAGTTGAAGACGACTATCACTATTTGATTGTATGTCCCAGATATTTTGATATACGTAATTCACTATACTCAATGCTATCGTCGGATTTACCAGGATTTATCTCAATGGACTTGAATAGCAAATTTAAGTACATAATGACATGTGACAACCCATGCATGGTGTACATTGGGAAGTATATCAAAGAATGTATAGACGTTAGAAACTCCTCCAATGATTGTAAAATCCCATTGTCATCCCATACTACTACATACACCATATTGTATAAGATAGACTGATTAGCCTAATAGAATGTTATCTATGTACCAGTGAATGCCATACCTTGTACCTTGTACAATTGTTGTGCAATAAAGTTATGTTATGTTATAACAGAGGACTCGAGATCAGTACAGCATTTAATGCAATGATATCTTTGAAAACAAGACCAAATGTGTTAAAGGAAACTGAAAGTAACGAATATAACACTCTTCACAAGAGAAGTACAGAAGTACATCTAAATATTCGAAGTAAATATATGATACACCTATAGAATGATATACAGTATAATGTTCCCCATCAAAGAAAGAAAAGACAGTATAGACACTTACAAGTTACTAGTATCATAGGCAAAGCAATAGAACAATGTATTGGATGGAACTCGGTATATAGGATGACCTGTTTAACCTTTAATCTTTGTAGTTACGGTACCGCGTTCGTTTTGTAACTCTTCACACCATTTCTATATTATTTATCAGATATTTAACGTGCTTATTGGGGGTTTGAACCTCGGTCTATCATTGAAATCATTAGATATGTATAAATAAGACCCCATATGGCGAGTGGTAAGCTCATTAATCACTACGCCACAGGGCTACCTAATCACATTTCATGCTGCGGTTTCGCGGAAAAAGCATTTAGCATAAGGATTGTCCCATTTCAAATGTTATGCTTGAAATGAATCTCGTATAGTCGTCCTAAACACTTTTGCCCACAACCCCATTTAGGCAGCTACTATGAAGCTAAATGTATTGCTAACCGTAAATGCACATTAATTTCTACGTGTGTAGAATCTATAATGATTACGCAGAGAATAGCCTTAGAATTTTCAACTCACGATTTTTTTTTTATCGGACGTCATTGGCCCCTCGGCTATACTTTGTTCGCAGCTAGATATACAAAGGTTAGGTATGTCAGGTCGTTCAGTGTAATATAACCAGCTGCTTTCACGCCGCTTGCCTGTGAAGCTGGTGTGTTACGCCGATGGGTGATTATACTGGATATACAAATGCAGATTCTTAAAAAAAGCTTCTATAGGTACTTGATACTACCTACAGAACTATGGTTCAAAAAGTAGATCAAAGCAAGTAAGAAGAAGCAAATAGATGTCAGCATTTACATGACACTACGTCAATGAGTTACATATGAAATATGATATGCTTTTACAAGGGGACCAGGTCAAATGAACGTTTCATGATATGCCTTTTGTACAATGTAGTTTTGTAGTTTTATTTATTTATTCATCTTTAGGGTAGTCCCTTCAGTTAACATTGTAACTGATTTCCAAGGGAGCCCTTAGTAGTGTAGTAAAGGCCACTCTGAAGGCGCAATCTTCACTATCACAGAAATCAATAAGAAGTTGTGATGATGGATCCGCTCTTTCATCTAATTCGCATAAAACATTGCGAATGATTGATATAAGTTGAAGGTCGTTTTAGAGTCGATTTACATGTCTCGAACTTGGATGCATGATTTGAACTTGAGTCAGTCAAACCAACAACATTTCATTCAAAAACAGCGATGAATAAAATAAAAAGGAACTAGGAAAATCATTTGGCAACAAGGATTTGTGGCAATGTGAGATATCTTTTTTAGAGTTTGTACAAGTTGTTTGATTTTGATATGCGTTTTGGAAGGAATAGATAAATGCCATTTGAAATTTGAAAGATCACCAAGTCATTTAGATTTATATGTTTTGAAGGTGTGCGTGGCTCGGTCGCTATTGAGACTTCCTTTCGCCACATTGAATTTCTATTTTTATACCGTTCGGAAAGTAGAGGGAAATGCGACCATGGGCCTGTCTCTACCGAAGACGCTGTCGTTTCCGGCGGAGTAATACACAGCACCTCGGCCCAAGTTAAGATCTCTTAGCAAAATTGCATCATCTATCGGTGCAGGCAGGATACGTTGTTTCCTGCAATCTCTGCAGAACAGCATATCCACTGCGTGTTTTCTGAACTTGGCACTGAATGAGAGGTATATGAAGGGGTTAATGCAGCTGTTGGCATAGCCGAGGCAGATACTGACAAAGTAAGCCACGAGGAAAGCGTAGGAAGGACCCGAGCTCATCTGCATATTGACCAGCGCGATGACGTAATAGGGGAGCCAACACACCAAGAAAACAATGACCACCACCAGAACCATCTTAGCCACTTTCTTTGTTTTCTTTTCCGCGTTTGACGCCGCTGGGTTCACTACCTGTTTGAGCTTACGGAACACGTTGGCATAGCAAAAGGTGATGATGACAATAGGGATGGCGAAAGCCAGGATGAACTGGTAGATGGTGAACCAGTAGATGTCTTTAGCTTCGGGGAAACTGATCTCACAAACACGCAATCCGTTTGGGTAGGTGATCTGTCGAGCGAAAGCTAGGACGGGAGAGATAGAAGCAAGGGAGGCAACCCAAACGCCAATGTTGGTGATGATGGCTACCTTACGGGTGCGAAAGGATATGGAACGAAAGGGATGGCTGATGGCAAGGTAGCGGTCAATGCTCATGGTGGTCAGTATGTAGACACTAGCGAACTGGTTGTTGCTGTCTAAGGTGTAGACGATCTTGCACATCGCCGAGCCGAAGGTCCACTCGTCCGAGATGAACTGTTGGGCGAAGAACGGGATCCCGATGAGGAAGAGCTCGTCAGCCAGGGCGAGGTTAAAGATGAAGATGTCGGAGGGGGTGCGGAGCTTGGTGTGCCGAATCATCACGTACATCACCTGAAAATTGTCACAGGACGTTACGGCGATTGTTATCGAGAATATTTGACGAAAACATAATTATGAATCCTAATTCTTTAAAAGCTCAGGAAAAAAACGCGAAGACATTCTGAATAATGACACTTAATGTATAGCCTATAGGAGCATGAACTACAAATACAGTGTACATGACAGCTTGAAGTTAACGTACAGGATAAAAAAAAGGATACTTTTGAATGGAAGAAAGCAAAACGAATTTCTCTATACATTCTCTGTATTTTTCTCATGCTCCATTAACTAGTCAGTCTAATTTTGGCCTGTAGCTTCCCGGTAATTAAACGTTACGATTAGGCCGCGATGATATTTAAAAAGTTGACATTCATTGAAAGGTCTATAGGCTATATATAGTACTCTTCATCAATCAGTTATAAACAGGAATGTCCTTGGTCTGCAAGAGTCACGATAGTACATGGTGAAATTTTATATTTAGCAATTTGTAGGTGGATGGGTGTTATAAATGTAGCACTCGTTTACGTTTAGTATTGTTCTCATGCTTTGTAAACCAAATTATCATTAAGAGTCACGATGATATATAGTGAAGTTTTATGTTTAGTAGATTATTTGTAGCTATAGGTGGACGGGTGTAACACTCTTTAACGTTCAGTATGTTCTCATGCTTAATTCATTATAGTCTACAAGTGTCACGATCATGGTATATAATGTAATTTTATTTCTAGTAGATTGTTTGAAGGTGGATGGATGAAAAAAAAGTCTACGATGTAACACTCTTTTACAAAAAGACTATTTACTCACCACCGAATTACCCAGAATTCCCACCACAAAGATGGCGTAGAAGACGATTGGCATGGCCACTGCGACTGCGCCGAGGAAGCCGCTTTTGTCCTGTTCTTGCCGCCATTTTGAAAACGTGATGTTCGACTCATTAGACTCATTCCACAAGGACCAGTACGTCTCTTCTACGGCGATCTCAGTTTCCATCCTATGACATAACAAGAAGTCGAAGATCTTATACCTACTTCAAATAGTAGACTTTTGTAAAAAAAATTGCTAAATAAAGCTGCCATGTCCATTCCACACAGTACATGCTCCACTCCCGTACTGTCCAATCAGAGGTTGGTGGGGAGGTTTGTGACCTTTTTATCATATGCCCCGGTTTTTGTTCAAACCTCCCCACCAACTTCTGCTTGGACATGTAGCACACTCTCGGACGCATGCCGTCCTCAGGTTCCTGACCTTTGGCCATGTGCCAACGTTTAATTCCTGCTAGCCTGCCGTTTGGACGCAGGTCAGCTCAACCTTCGCATCCTGCCAGTCCCTGGTTAAACAAGGCCTGGGAACAATTTTGGACCCGAGCCACACACCAACACAAACAAACAAACAAACAAACAAACAAACAGACCGAAAATAATACCTCGGAGTCCGGAGGTAAATGCAAAGGTAGAATATCCTGACCACAGCATTTGCACAGCATTTGAACCTTATAGAATCTAGTATTCAACCTCATTCCAGCACAAGAATTAGAACTCTTCAAATTGTGCTCCACTATAACTGAATGAGGGCCAGGCTGCTTATCAGTACACGTCACTTATAGCGGATATGCAACGAATATACATGCACTGTAAGTTAGTGTAAGCGCCTTATCAAACTTTTTACGTGACGTTGTTAAAATAACTTTAACTTGAGTGCAATCCCACATTGTCATTAATGTCTTTGTCTAATTAGATGAAAATTGAAAACTGAAATAAAGGGCGCTGCATCATCTCCTTTCGTTATAAAGCATTAGCGACCTTCAATTGACACAATGTCAGTTCCATCCGGTGGCTTGTTACAGAAGACAAACATTAAAACATAAGAGATGAAAATCTGGATAAGGAGCAGACAAAAAAGCAACCATTGACGACTTCCCTGCGTCATCATACGCGTATAACGGCCGGTTGCGATGGTTACGCGTTTTCATCCGGCGTGTGTGGGTGTTATTTTCTCATGGCAATTACCACCTACGTTCACTATCTGACTGTAATTACGGATGAAAAGACTTCGAGAAAAAATAACAAGGGACCGTCTCAAGAAGCTGAGCTAAGTACATTATTTTGAGCATCCAGTGCTCCGACGAAATTTTCTTCATTAGCTGATAAACCAAACATGTAGTTTCCTTTAAATGTTAGATCTCCACATCAAGTTTTTATATCATGGTCCAACAAATCATGAAAGTATGAAAGAAAATGTAGCTAATATACTTAGTCTGTGTTTTGGTTTTGCATATAGCAGAAACACCTAGTTGTGAGACATCGACTAAACAACCAGCTACGATTATCAGTCCGAGACCGTCCTTGACGAGATCTTCAAATCGTTTTAGATATCATAGTCTAACTATTCATGAACGTAACATAATATGAAGTAGAATTCTAAATGTAGTATATATGGTATGCGTGGCGTTTTAGTACTACAACGAAAAGCCTTCTTATGAGACATAAATCAAGAAGATAAAAAGTAACTACGTGTCAGAAAGATGCAATTGCAAAGAAACACCTCGTTGTGATTATAATTAAATAACCCGCTGTGATTGACCTGTAACCCGCTGTGATTGACCTTTCTAAAATACATGAAAATTTGACAGAATCGGAGTAATCATTTTGCTCATAATATGTTTTCTGCGTTCATATTTAGATATGCATTGCAAAATTAAATACAAAACGTATTTATCAATTCTGTAAAACCTGCACTTCACAAGTCTTTACATTGATCACTTGGCCTCCTTTTGGTATCCCTTTAGATAATTTTCCCGTCTACGTGTATATTGACCATATGTCTACTCAGAACAGATTTTGTCGGTCCACTGAATGATCCTCTTTGGCAGGCTCGACTGTATATGGTTGTATCACTGCTCCATATATATATATATATATATATATATATATATATATATATATATATATATATATATATGCATGGTTTGCATTTGAAGAACTGATAAAATAAAACGAACCATTTCCGGAATTACAATTTAAAAAATAAAGTACCATTGTTTATTCCATATTACAACTTTATCACATGGTATTCTATTGTTGTTATAGTGATTTGAGATATAATAACGGATTTACCAAATATTTACATGCAGTGTTCTGGGAAAGAAAATACAAAAGAAAGATTTTACACTTGCAGAATAATTGAATAAAAATGCTATAATTATTATGTCTCTGCATTCAAAACAGACCTGGTGACCTAGTTATTAGCGGCATTGATATTCAACAACTGAATCTGCAGCAGAATCTTTGTCACATCTAATAGAGCTCCACTTGCATACATGTTGAAATCTTTCGCCTTTCAGCGACTACATTTTCAATTGCCAGCGTTTCAACGGATTTGAGATAGCGGTTGACCTAAATTTTAAACAAAATGATATATTTCTTCTCGGGAAAATGTATGAAGAGTGCAAAACAAAGGAAAATGGATAAAAGGTTGAGTTTTATGCTAAATGCTAATAATATTTGAAATACATTCATACTTGACATATATTGGGTGCAAATGCACTTTTTTAAATACCTTTTTGAAAGACTATCTTTAAGCTTTACTATCTCTAGACAATGCATGATAAACCCAATGATTGATAAGGTACATCCTAGAAGTGACAATTATTGTGACTAAATAAGTTTTTTTTAAGTATCTTTTGGAAGACTTCCGACGACAATTATCCAGATAAATCAGTATCTAGTACTTGCTCAGAAACGAACAAAACCATAAATCAAGTAATAGAGTTGTTAACCCAAGTTTGATGTGATAGAAAAATTTCACTTTTTTTCTATGACTATCGTCAAGTGGAACTCGTTGCCAACAAGTGCAGTAGAGACATCCTCTCTATGTAGCTTAAAACAATGCTTTCAACTTTCGCATCCTGTTAGTCCTCGATTACAACTCACTCTCGGAACAAGTTTGGACCCGGACCAACGAGAACAAACCTGAAAATTCACCGAGATAGATAAACAAACGGACCGAAAACAATACCTCCAGTTTCAGGAAGGTAAAAATAAGTATGCAAAGGTAGATTATCATAATCAAACCAGTTGCACAGCATTTGATACTTATTGAAAAGGATTCAACTTTAAGCCAGTATATGGAAAACTTAATCTTTTAAACAGATCTTTTAAGAAGATAAAAAGATTATGATATTAATTAATAGCCTGGAATCCATCCTATTTAGCTTCCGGCCGCTACCCTAGCTCCGTAGCGCTACGCAAGCTCCGCTGCCGGCTTTGGTACCGAACGTAAAGCTGATAAGGCTGGACTCCAGGCTAATTGATTAAGTAACCCGCTGAGATTGACCCAAGTAACCCGCTGTGATTGACCTTTCTAAAATACATTAGCATTTGACAGAATTGGAGTAATCCTTTTGCTCACAAGATGTTTTCTGCATTCATGCATTCATATTTAGATATGCATTGCAACATTAAGTACAGAACGTATTAATCAATTCTGTAAAACCTGCACAAAGGACCACCTCTTTACAATATCCACTTGGCCTACTTTTGGTATTCCCTTAGATAATTTTCCTGTCTACGTGTATATTGACCATATGTCTACACAGAACAGATTCGGCCCCCTGAATGTTCCTCTTTGGCAGCCTTGACTGTATTTTGTTTTATCACTGCTCCACACACACACACATATATATATATATATATATATATATATATATATATATATATATATATATATATATATATATATATATATATATATGGAGCAGTGATACAACAATATGCATGGTTTGCATTTGAAGAACTAACAAACTAAGACGTACAATTTCCGGATTTACGACTTAAAAAATAAATTACCATTGTTTAGTCCATATTACAACATTATCACATGGTGTTCTATTGTTGTTACAGTGATTTGAGATATAGTAACGGAGTTACAAAAATTTACATGCAGTGTCTTGGGAAAGAATATGCAAAAGACAGATTAAACCCTTGCAGAATAATTGAATAAAAATGCTATAATCATTATGTCTCTGCATTCAAAACAGACCAAGAGACCTGGTTATTAGCGGCATTGATATTTAACAACTGAATCTGCAGCAGAATCGTTGCCACATCTAATAGAGTTCTACTTGCATTCATGTTGAAATCTTTCGCCTTGAAGTGACTACATTTGTGATTGCCAGCGTTTCAACAGGTTTGAGATGGCGCTTGACCTAAATTCTGAACAAAAGAATGTATTTTTTCTCGGAAAAAATGTATGAAGAGTGCAAAATAAAAGTAAATGGATAAAAGGTTGAGTTTAATGCTAAATTCTAATCATATTTGAGATACATTCATATCTAGACTATGCATGATAAATCAGATGATTAATTGATAAGATACATCATAGAAGTGACAGTTATTGTGACTAAATAAGTTTTTTTGTATCTTTTGGAAGACTTCCGACAACAATTATCCAGATAAATCAAATGAATAATAACTACTATAGTATCTAGTACTTGCTCAGAAACTAACAAGACCATATATCAAGTAATAGAGTGGTTAACCCAAGTTTGATGTGATAGAAAAATTGCTTTTTTTCTATGACTATCGTCAAGTGGAACTCGTTGCCACCGAGTGCAGTAGAGACATCCTCTCTATGCAGCTTGAAACAATGCTTACAGCTAAAAAAACTTCAACTTTCAACTTTCGCATCCTGCCAGTCTTCGATTATAACTCATTCTCGGAACAAGTTTGGACCCGGACCAACGAGAACAAACCTGAAAATTCACCGAGCTATATAGATAAACAAACGGACCGAAAACAATAGCTCCAGTTTCAGGAAGCCAAAAAAAGTATTCAAAGGTAGATTATCATAATCTAACCGGTTGCACAGCGTCTGAGACTCATTGAAAAGGATTCAACTCTGAGCCAGCATATGGAAAACTTAATCTTTGACCAGTTCTCTGGTCATCGACAGGATAACAGAATGAGGACCAAGTTACTCAGTGCCAACTGAATGTAACGTAAGCACCAGGTCACAGCTGGTTACGATTCTAGTATCATTGTGTGTACTAAGTAATTTTGTATGTAACCTTGTTAAGATAAGATATCGTGAACTTGAGTGCAATGCTTAGGTGCTCTGTCTGAATGGAAATGAAAAATAGAGATATTACATATGGTTACCATGCTGCACCAAGTCCGTTCGTTATAAAGTATTAGCGATATCCTCAATTGACACAATGTCAGTTCCATACGGAGGCTTGTTACAGGAGACATATTACGTTATAACCAAGGAGGAGAACATCTGGGAAAGGAGCAGGCAAAGATCAACCAGTGACGACTACCTTGCGTCACCGCATGTGCGTAAATAACGCTTTATTCATATATAACGGCCGGTTGCGATGGCTACGCGTTTTATCCGGTGTATGTGGGTGTTAAGTTATCATGGCAATTACGACGTACGTTAACTATCTGACTGTAACTATACTATACGGATGACAAGACTTGGAGAAGAAAATAACGAGAAAACGTACGCGTCGCAAGAAACCGATCTTTGAGCATTTCTTCACTGGCCGATGAACCGAACATGTAGTTTCCTTTAAATTGCTAGAACCCCAAATCACTATTTTGTATCATGATCTAACGAATCATAAGCGTATGAAAGAAAATGTAGCTAATATAATTACGAGTGCGTGTTTTGTGTTTTTTTTTTTATACGGTTAAAAAAACCTGGTTGTGAGACATCATTTAAATAACTCGCTGTGATTGACAGTCTTCTTTGACGAGATCTGCCAATCGCTTTTGATATCATGGTCTAACTAATCATGAACGTTTGAATGAAAATTCTAAATGTAGCATGCAGACTGTGCGTGAAGTGCTGATAATACAAAGAAAAATCTTGTAATAAGACATCAAGAAGATAAAAAGTAACCTACTGTAAAGGAAAGATGCATTTGCAAAGAAACACTTCGCTTTGAGACATTAATCAAGGGTACAAAAATTAACCCATTGTGATTAAGCTATTTTGAAAAAGTAATATTTGATAGAATGTTAGTAACAATTTTACTCACATGTTTTGTGGGTTCACATTTAGCGTATTTAACGTATTTTTCAATACCGTCAAGCCTGCACATGTGAACACCTCTACATAAAGACCACGTAGACCATGTGACCACTTTTTGGCACTCCCTTACTATATATATAGATAACTTTCCCCGCTGACACAAGCATTAAGAATCCTGTCTATAGTGACCATCTGTCCACACAGACCTGATTTATCAGTCTCCTGAGTGGTCTTCTCGAACAATTTTGACTGTATTGCTGCTCAACATACCTATAAATGCAGGGTTTGAAGAACTAAATTAGCATTTCTTAGTCCATATTACAGGATTATCATATAGTATTCTATTGTTGTTTCAGTACTTTTTAGATGCAGTGAGATTTGATAACGGATTTACCGAAGGTTTTCATGCAGTGTTCTGGGAAAGAATATGCAAAAGACAGATTCAACCCTTGCAGAATA
Source organism: Branchiostoma lanceolatum (assembly GCF_035083965.1). NCBI lineage: Eukaryota > Metazoa > Chordata > Leptocardii > Amphioxiformes > Branchiostomatidae > Branchiostoma > Branchiostoma lanceolatum. The sequence continues at coordinate 14,754,300 of NC_089729.1, forward strand.
ATTGAATAAAAATGCTATAATTATCGTATCTCTGCATTCAAAACAGACCTGGTGAACTGGTTATTAGCGGCATTGATATTCAACAATGGAATCTGCCGCAGAATCTTTGTCACATCTAATAGAGCTTCGTTTGGTGAATTTGAGACGCTAACTGAAACACGCGTCTCTAGAGAAATTACAAAGGAGGAGAAGTTTTTGAAGAGTTGGATTATCAAAGGGATTTCATTTCCTTTAACTTACATACATGTTGAAAGCTTTCGCCTTGAAGCGACTACATAAATATATATAGATTTTTGATTGCCAGCGTTTCAACGGGTTTGAGATGGCGCTTGACCTAAATTCTGACCAAAAGAATGTATTTTTTTCTCGGAAAATGTATAAAGAGTGCAAAATAAAGTAGAATGGATAAAGGTTAAGTTTTATGCTAAGTGCTAATCATATTTGAAATATATTCAGATTTGGCAGATTTTGGGTACAAATACATTTTTAAAACCTTTTTGAAAATACGAAAGAAAAATATCTAGACTATGCATGGCAAACAAATGATCAATAAGATTCATTCTAGAAGTGACAGATATTGTGACTTAATAACTTACAGGTTTTGTAATACCTTTTGGAAGCCTTCCGACGACAATTATCCAGATAAATGACAATTTATAAATTACTAATAACTACCAGCTCAGAAACGAACAAAAACATAAATCAAGTTACAGAGTTATTAACCCAAGTTTGATGCATTGAAAAATCGCTTTTTTCCTATGACTATCGTAAAGTTGAACTCGTGAACACCTAGTGCAGTAGAGGCATTCTCTCAAATGTAGCTTGAAACAATGCTAACAGCTATATGAGAAAAGGGTAGGTGTGACATGTCGTTAAGTGTAATATAACTAGCTGCTGTCGCGCGCACCGCGTGCCTGTTGTGTTACGCCCGTATATAGATACGACACCACAGATTTTCATGATATACAAATATGTACCAGGATGTAGCTATAGCACTTTTGTTACAAATCCACTCTTAAGAAGATTTAGAAATAGAGATGCAATGTACGACTTACCTTCAATGAACTACGATTAAAAGAAGAACTAAATTACCATTTCTTAGTACATATTACAGGATTATCACATGGTATTCTATTGTCGTTTCAGTGCTTTTTTAAATGCAGTGAGATTTGATAACGGATTTACCGAAGAGATGAAATTTACGACTTACCTTCAATGATGCTCTTTGCAGAATGTTGGTATCAAAGCCGACGGTGTGTAAGCGTACACGTCTATCGCTGTCTCTCTCGAAAGAGACGGCGATTATTTGTGCGATAGCTAGAGCTGGCCCAGCATACAGGACGTACACTCGAGTGACCTGCAAAACACGTCAACAAAAATCATACTCCTAATAATGTCGCTCGTCTGATGGATGTGGAAGGGCCTTTGATCTGCACGTGGAAAAAATTTCTTATAGTGCACATCTAATGAGTAATTTGAGCGTAAACAGGAAGCTCCATGTAGCCGAAAGGAGAAACCTTTTATTTTTCAGAAGAATGAGTTTCAGCACTTCGTTTGGTGAATTTGAGACGCTAATGAAAACGCGCGTCTTTAGAGAAATTACAAAGCAGGAGAAGTTTTTGAAAAGTTGAATTATCAAAGGGATGTCATTTCCTTGAACTAAAAGGCCAAGGAATATGCCTTCGGTTTTGCCACTATGGTTGAGGGGCCGTGGATGCATGTAGGTGAGTTGTGCTGCAAACAGCATAACTCAAGAAGCTGTGGCTGGATCTTCATTATTTCTAGTAGGCTGTTAGGTGTTAAAATGAACGAGGTTAAGTTTGATAATAGGCTTTCTAGTAGCTTCCTGCGGCACTGCAGTGGAACTTGTATGTTTGTATGTATGCAAACCACATAATTTTGAGAAGCTGTGGGTAGATTTTTATGATATTTAGTAGGCGGGCAGGCGTTGCAAAGACAAAGGTCAACCTTGCTAATGGCCTTCTAGGGGCTTCCTACAGTACAGCAGGGGAACTTCAAAGTTATATGTCTCGTTTTCTGAAAGTGCCATGGTCGTTATTTCTACATGGTAGATAACCATCGGGGCAGGGATTGATTGAGTAGTGTACATTTGGGCCTCCTTGTGCCTTTTTTGGAACTACAGTGGGCCTTTTTGTTGGAAACGTCGAAGGGGATAAGTCAAGCAGATGTTGATGAATTTTCATTGTTTGTGGGCAGGTAATAATTAACATGATGAAACGTAACCCCGTTGCAATGTACCATACATGCGAAGTGGACGTTTATTCGACTAGATCATCTGTTTGTCACCAGAAATGGGTAATAGATGGAAGTCTGGGCCGCTGCGTTCAATGATGGGATTTTCATATTCTTCCAAGCAGAGGTCTCGATCGAGAGGCCTAGGCGATTATGAACGTTTCTCACCCTCAACTCGAGAAAAGAACGTTTAAACTTAAGCATATGTAACTGAAAAAGAGGGAACCTCGATAGATGTCAATTATACAAATCATCACTTGCATACTTCATGAAAAAATCTAATAACCCTATAATAGTAAACGAGAGAAATTTGATACTCGCGGTAAATCAATGGACTTTTTGTTGAAAAGTACGTGGATTCTTTGCATTGGATTTTGGTAAATCACCTGTAAAAATGTATCTTTATTTTCTAAATAGAAAGGCAAGTGCAATCATTTAGAGGCACTCTCGCTTCTAGTCGTAAATTGATCCAGAAAGCAGTTATTAGGTACAATTTTCGGAATCCTTTGGTAGTTGAAATGTATTCTTAAGACTTCTTTGGCTCCTAATGTCTTTTTGGGAAAGAATCCAAATGAACTGGTCACATACTGCTGAATAGCGTTGTAGCTAATGCTCTGAAGAAAGTACGTATATATAACAATTTGTATGTTTTCCAGTGAAAACGTTTAGAAACTTTTAGGGAATTCAATTGAAATAGACTACGGTAAAAAATACAGACTTATTCAATGCACGTCGGTATCACATAGTGCATACTCCTCCATTCTACACTTTCAGTGTTAATTATAAGGTATCTTTACGACATCCGGATCCTTCCTTCGCTTTTTACTCAGAAGATCTGCCAAAATTTGAGAAAGTGTGGTAAGTGTTATGGTCTGTCTTAAAGATGGTATCTACCATGTCTCAAGAAAAATTGTCGGCGCACTTGCAAAGAGTTCAGAGCCTTTCCGAGCAGATTTTGTATATATAAAAGAAGATGAAAATTTCATTTCTTTAAACGTCTTTAAAATACAATATGTTATTTGTAACTTGCCAGCGCGCTACAAAATAATGAGAAGATATCGCCTCTGGCATCTCCTTAGCTATATCGACTCTACTTGTAGCAATCAACAAAGTCACTTTGTATCCTGCTTGATGGGAACTACACCCGCCTACTCCGTGCTGCCTTCGACATTTCCTGGAGGAGCCACATAACAAACAGTGAGCTGTATGGTAACATGCCTCAGATTACTAAGGTTATTCGCAACCGTAGGTTGTCTCTGGCCGGCCATGTTATGCGCCACGAGGAAATGGCGGGTATGGTTCTCCTCTGGAAACCGAATGAAAAGCGTAGACGTGGTCGCCCGTCGTTGACACTTAAGAAAGAAATCGAAGAGGATGTTGGCCTTGAAGATGAGGAACTTCGATCTGTCTTGTGCGACAGGAACTTGTGGAAACACTTGTGTCACCTCTAAAAAGAGGATGAACTGAACTGAACTGTCGGCATGCTTGCAGAGGGTTTAAAGCCTTTCTGAGCAACATTTGTATGCAGAAGATGCCATTTTGGAGAAAAACTCTTGAAAGGCAGTGCAGTAATAAAATTTGACTAAAAACAGGACGTTACTCCTTTCTTCTTTAATCGTGAGTGTATACGTAGGTGCAAGATCCGTTAGAGCAAATTTTGCTTGTAAAGGTGTTTATGGCTCAATAGCATAATTTAAGAAGCTATGGATGGATTATCATAATATTTGAGTTAAGTCATGACCAATCAAAAATGATTTGATTGTGGCCCCCTTAGTGGCTTTCATGGGCATTGCAGCGGAGGAATTGTTGCGAGGGATATTTCAATCATAATTTCGGATGGTGACGTAAAACCGATGAAACCGTGTATGAGGAGGCTTCATGCGTTAGCCTCATGCGACAAACTTGTGCTCTTGAAGAGGTTATTTTCCATAATATCAAGGGTTATATAAAAACATTCCACATGCTCAGACAAGAATATGAAAAAAAATCATCCGAATACTCAGACAAAACTTTGAAAATATTGCTATTTTCAGATAAAACTATAAAGAATACTACGAAGAATTCGCATACTCCGACAGAAATATTTAAAGAACATTCGTATACTCTGTAACGATGCAAAACACTTGTCGAGCGGATCAGGATTGACTGGGTGTACTTGGATGAAAATTATGATAAGTTTCTTCTCAGTTGGAGAAGACAATTAAATGCAGCGACAACAACAATAAAACGCTTGAATAAGAATCAAACCTCAGGTTAAAAAGTCTTCCCATAAGATTGAATAAACCAAGGACATCACAAGTGTCTCCAAAGGCTACACTGAAATTGCTTTCTTTTCTCCTAGGCGCGACCCAATTGATTGCAGGCTTAATAGAAACGCTGTGTTTTCATGTGTTTAACAGACGGTATTCATGACAAGCGGCTATTCATCAAGGCCGACAAACGTCTGCATACACGTACAGAATATTAACTAACTCTTTGAAATACGAGTTACTCTCACGTAGACACAATGCAAAGCAGCCTATAGGCGATTTAAGAGGTAAGCCTCATACTCATACCCAATGTCAGAGCTTTGCATGTATAATTAGACACTAGGTAGTGATACTTAGCAAAAGAAGACATGTTTTCATATGTCTTATGCCATGCTAAGGTATTGAGGTACTGTAACAATTGTGTGAATTCATTATTTCAATATTAATAGACGTTTCAAGAAAAGGGAAGAGGCACGCGTGAACTGTAGATTTAGATGAAGGTAATTGCATGTGTTTGATTGTTTGAATACCGTATTAAGCCCTTTTTAAACACGCACACACACTCACACACATACGCACACACGCGCGGGCGCACTCGAAAACGTGACCTTCTCGGTGAAGGTAAAATGACAGGTCAGTCCAGCGACAACTTTGCAAATCAATGAAAATATACGTCAAATGCAAAATTGCCTCATGACCTTCCCAAACGTGAAGTACTCTTTGTAATGACACATTTCATTTAGCAGACGCATGTTAAGTAGTGAGGTTACAATACTTACATGAATGGTTTTCACCAAATGGAAAAGCAGCCAAATGTCAGCAATGAGCACAGCGGTAACTTACTTGTAAGCTTCCGTGGCGCTGAAATCGGATTGGGTTTGCCAAAGGCCGCTTTGAATTAGACTTATTTTGTACCGCTTGATAAGATTGACTAAACTAGAGTTCGGCGACCCCATACCTTCGCCGAATGGTGGTAACTTGAATGAAAGATGTGTTTGAAAGGCGTGTTATGGATTGTATAATCAATATATGATGATGTTGACCTTCATTTAACTTCCGAATGCAAGTATCAAATTACCGTCTTTTACAACTTTGAAATCATAGCATTTTCTCATCAATTGAGCAAATTATGTCCTTATTTATATAATTTATATATCAATCGGTTTTCCTCTCTATCATGTCACAGTTCTCAGTTCATATGTCTTGAAGCGCCATTGTGCCAAATCACTGCCCACATGTTGTCTGTTACTCTGTCCATATGGTGTATCGGAGTCCTCGTATATAGATATAGGTCGTCGTCCAAAACAATAGCACATTGAAAGGGAATTTCAACTTTTCCTCATTAATCATGTAAAGAAGGACCTGATTTGCATAGAATGCATCCCATTATGTTAATCATCACTAATCGTTTCTATCTGCCCAAAACAATTCAGATCCACAAAAATCTGCCTGAGTTATCCAAAATCTAGATAAAAATGCCCTCTGTAGTACTAGTACCGTAGGAACCCCCGGAAGACCCATCGACGAGCTTGATCTTCATTTTCCCGACCCCAACAACCTACTAAATTTCATCACGATCCATTTAATTTCTCTCAAGAAATGAGCATGAAATAAAAGAACAGCTATTGTAGCTGCTTAGTTCAAGCAAACTGAACTGAACTCAAGGGAACATTCCAAGTCACCTTACTCGTTCCACGTCAACTACGAGAGGCTTCATTATACTGGGGAAAATAGTAGTTGCTCATATGTCTAATGTTGTTCATCTCAACAGTGCTCAGATAAGTCTTTGATGAATACAAGCTGTAAGGGTATATATGTAGGATATATACAGTGCAGCCAATAACAAAGACATATTGAATTCAATGCCTCGTGTCTACACTCAATGGATTGTAACTTGAAACTAGAAAGGCAACATTTGCGAGCAAATACAGCATGTTTAGCCATACTCCATACATGGACCATTCTAAAATACTTGCACTAAAAATGAATCACCCCAGTCCAAAATTGAGTCTTCCAGTAGCACCTCAACACAATATGGACCAGTCCACAACCATATCCACTAATTGATTAACAAATACACTTCTGCTAAAAAATGGACTTTTTCATAATCATTCCAGCTCAAAATTGAAAGAAATAATTAAAGAATCCTCCCCTTGCAAGAATGGGATATTCCGTGCCATTTCCATGTAAACCAGTCGAAAAATATCCGCTGAAAGTTACACTCTTGCGCATAATCAACCCAGTTCAAAATTGAATTAAAAAAGATCAACCCCAGGGAAGAATGAAGTTTTCCATAGTATACATATGAAGATTTGACAGGAGACGAAGGAAATGACCAAAAACAACATATTTGAGTCAATTCCAAGTCACCGAGAGGGTTTTAATATATTTGTAATATGTTTGAACTATTTTGATTAAAAGAATGTCTAAGTCACAATAGTTCTAAAGTGTTCAAACAATTAGCATTGAAACTTATAACATGTTTGAACTTATTTCACATACGTTGGAAACATTTCGAACGTAACTACACAAAAATCTCTTTATTTAGATCAGTTTCAAACCATCTATCCAAATGTTTCAATGTTCGAACAATTTGTAACAAAAGATTTTCACAATTGCCCTCAGAAACGAAGGTGCTAAGTCCTCCTGTGTGTTTCTGCCTATTTTCGGTGGCCGCGCTAGACCACCAGCGGATTTGTTTTGACGGAGCGTCACCCGCGCGCGACGATGTACACTGTTCGGCACCGCTAATATCCGGCATTTTCCCGCTCCAAAACACTCCACAAGACCCACGTTTTTAGTGTTTTGCCTCTTGTGCAACACGATTCGATTTGCATTACTAACGGGACGAAAATGATAGAAAAAATTCACCCCGTCCCGGCGTCCGTCCCAAAAACATGAACGACATGAAAATATATTTTCTTACAGATTCAATCACGAAAATCAACAGCATGGGATTCCAAATTTTCGCAACGGCCGACCATTTATCATGGCTGAACTTCCTTCGAAGGCGTGCGATAGATAAACATTCCCGGCACATAATAGTCACTAGTACCAGACTAACGCAAGCTCATGATGATAATAGGGAGAAAGTTTGTCAGTGAAGTTTGGCCACCAGAGGGTACATTCATTTAACGTTACAAGCTAGCGCAAAGGGGCGAATCATTGACCTTACCGGGGACTGACTCTACTGGCCTAATCATTCCTTTTTTGCCGAATTCTACGATCCATACGCCCGTACGTAGGACATGTAGGAAGGCCTGGTGGTGGACGCTACACATCACGGGAGACGCGTGTTGACAGGAGTGTCGCGCCAGTCTGAGGAGAAACGATCTCCCGTGTTGTGTTGAAGAATTTGGAGTTTGAAAATATCTGGAATAACTAATGCTAGAATAAACATTCACAAAATCATTGCTTTAACTTGTTTTCTGTTATAAAATTTCCTAAACTGCAATTTAACCACTGAGTTTAAGGGAACATGGTGTTTTCCCGATAATCACGTTAAATGTTTATGTCCGGTCTTTCCTCCTCGTAAGCAAACTTCTAGCTTGGCCAGGTGCAAGGCACTCGGGGTCAACGACCTGTAGGTCATATGTAGTATTGAAAGTGACAGAAGTGGCAAATATTGTCAAGAAAGCCCAAAAATAAATCGTTTTGAATATATGAATGCCAAAAATGGGAATGTAGTCCTTTAAATATTTGTTCAAGCCACATATACAGCAAATTTCAGGTCATTCGGTTGAAATACCAGGGCGCAGGAGGCCAAGATATGCTAAAAATAGCCTAAAAACCTCGATAAAATCACTTTCAAGGTCAATATCAAAACAAGGAAAAGAACGCACATTGGTTTTTGCCTACATTACCTCTGTACCAAATTTCAGGTCATTTGGTCAAAAAATGACAGAGATGAATCCATTTGAAGATTTGACAGGAGAAGAAGAAGAAGAAGAAACACTAGAAAGGCAACATTTGCGAGCAAATACAGCATGTTTAGCCATACTCCTCGCCATGCAAAAAATGGACTCTCCCAAAATAACAATGGACCATTCTAAAATACTTGCACTAAAAAAATGAATCACCCCAGTCCAAAATTGAGTCTTCCAGTAGCACCTCAACACAATATGGACCAGTCCACAACCATATCCACTAATTGATTAACAAATACACTTCTGCTAAAAAATGGACTTTTTCATAATCATTCCAGCTCAAAATTGAAAGAAATAATTAAAGAATCCTCCCCTTGCATGAATGGGATATTCCGTGCCATTTCCATGTAAACCAGTCGAAAAATATCCGCTGAAAATTACACTCTTGCGCATAATCAACCCAATTCAAAATTGAATTAAAAAAGATCAACCCCAGGGAAGAATGAAGTTTTCCATAGTATACATATGAAGATTTGACAGGAGACGAAGGAAATGACCAAAAACAACATATTTGAGTCAATTCAAAGTCACCGAGAGGGTTTTAATATAATATTTGTAATATGTTTGAACTATTTTGATTAAAAGAATGTCTAAGTCACAATAGTTCTTAAGTGTTCAAACAATTAGAATTGAAACTTATAACATGTTTGAACTTATTTCACATACGTTGGAAACATTTCGAACGTAACTACACAAAAATCTCTTTATTTAGAACAGTTTCAAACCATCTATCCAAATGTTTCAATGTTCTAACAATTTGTAACAAAAGATTTTCACAATTGCCCTCATAAACGAAGGTGTTAAGTCCTCCTGTGTGTTTCTGCCTATTTTCGGTGGCCGCGCTAGACCACCAGCGGATTTGTTTTGACGGAGCGTCACCCGCGCGCGACGATGTACACTGTTCGGCACCGCTAATATCCGGCATTTTCCCGCTCCAAAACACTCCACAAGACCCACGTTTTTAGTGTTTTGCCTCTTGTGCAACACGATTCGATTTGCATTACTAACGGGACGAAAATGATAGAAAAAATTCACCCCGTCCCGGCGTCCGTCCCAAAAACATGAACGACATGAAAATATATTTTCTTACAGATTCAATCACGAAAATCAACAGCATGGGATTCCAAATTTTCGCAACGGCCGACCATTTATCATGGTTGAACTTCCTTCCAAGGCGTGCGATAGATAAACATTCCCGGCACATAATAGTCACTAGTACCAGACTAACGCAAGCTCATGATGATAATAGGGAGAAAGTTTGTCAGTGAAGTTGAGGGTACATTCATTTAACGTTACAAGCTAGCACAAAGGGGCGAATCATTGACCTTACCGGGGACTGACTCTACTGGCCTAATCATTCCTTTTTTGCCGAATTCTACGATCCATACGCCCGTACGTAGGACATGTAGGAAGGCCTGGTGGTGGACGCTACACATCACGGGAGACGCGTGTTGGTCCGAGACAGACAGCGGCGTGCTTTCGATCGCGTAGCGGCGACGCACCGCTGCGACAACGTGCGGGACCACAGAGAGAGATCATCAATCAATTTTGACAGGAGTGTCGCGCCAGTCTGAGGAGAAACGATCTCCCGTGTTGTGTTGAAGAATTTGGAATAACTAATGCTAGAATAAACATTCACAAAATCATTGATTTAACTTGTTTTCTGTTATAAAATTTCCTAAACTGCAATTTAACCACTGAGTTTAAGGGAACATGGTGTTTTCCCGATAATCACGTTAAATGTTTATGTCCGGTCTTTCCTCCTCGTAAGCAAACTTCCAGCTTGGCCAGGTGCAAGGCACTAGGGGTCAATGACCTGTAGGTCATATGTAGTATTGAAAGTGACAGAAGTGGCAAATATTGTCAAGAAAGCCCAAAATAAATCGTTTTGAATATATATATGCCAAAAATGGGAATGTAGTCCTTTAAATATTTGTTCAAGCCACATATACAGCAAATTTCAGGTCATTCGGTTGAAATACCAGGGCGCAGGAGGCCAAGATATGCTAAAAATAGCCTAAAAACCTCAATAAAATCACTTTCAAGGTCAATATCAAAAAAAGGAAAAGAACGCACATTGGTTTTTGCCTACATTACCTCTGTACCAAATTTCAGGTCATTTGGTCAAAAAATGACAGAGATGAATCGATTTGAAGATTTGACAGGAGAAGAAGAAGAAGAAGAAGAAGAAGAAGAAACATGAGAGAAAACAATATGTTTAGCCATACTTATGGCTAAACATAACTAGAAAGGCAACATTTGCGAGCAAATACAGCATGTTTAGCCATGCTCCTCGCCATGCAAAAAATGGACTCCCAAAATAACAATGGACCATTCTAGAATACTTCCACTAAAAAAATGGATCAAACTTGAGTTTAAAAACAATTATCAGTCTCTCCATACAGGAGTGGAGTCTTCCAGTAGCACCTCAACACAATATGGACCAGTCCAAAACCATATCCACTTATTAATTAACAAATACACTTCTGCTAACAAATGGACTTTTTCATAATCATTCCAGCTCAAAATTGAAATAAATAATTACAGAATCCTCCCCTTGCAAGAATGGGATATTCCGTGCCATCTCCATGTAAACTAGACCAGTGGAAAAATATCCGCTGAAAATTACACTCTTGCGCATATAATCAACCCAGTTCAAAATTGAATTAAAAAAGATCAACCCCAGGGAAGAATGAAGTTTTCCATAGTATACATAATGATATATATGGAGATTTGACAGGAGAAGAAGGAAATGACCAAAAATGGGTGAAATATAAAAATGTGACACCCCTTTGTTTGAATGCATGATTCAATAGTATACACTTTGGGTTGAAAATAACGAAACCAAAAAATTCTTTGTTTAAAAAATCGTTTTGAAAGGCTGTATGGCAAACATTTGAATGAGGGCCTGTGTACATGCCAAATTTCACATTATCTTGGTTTAATACATATAGGAACTGGAGATGTGTATCTTTAAAAAAAAAGAGTGAACAAAGCCAATCACATGTCCTAGGAATTCCCATACCATATTTGGCATGAATACTAGCCTACACCTGCGCCATGTAATTAGATTAACTCAATTGACCAATCAGGTGGTCGCAAGGCTCACAGGCATGCAAGGCCAGGTGCAAGGCACTAGGGGTCAATGACCTGTAGGTCATATGTAGTATGTGACAGAAGTGGCAAATATTGTCAAGAAAGCCCAAAATAAATCGTTTTGAATATATGTATGCCGAAAATGGGAATGTAGTCCTTTAAATATTTGTTCAAGCCACATATACAGCAAATTTCAGGTCATTCGGTTGAAATACCAGGGCGCAGGAGGCCAAGATATGCTAAAAATAGCCTAAAAACCTCAATAAAATCACTTTCAAGGTCAATATCAAAACAAGGAAAAGAACGCACATTGGTTTTTGCCTACATTACCTCTGTACCAAATTTCAGGTCATTTGGTCAAAAAATGACAGAGATGAATCCATTTGAAGATTTGACAGGAGGAGAAGAAACATGAGAGAAAACAATATGTTTAGCCATACTTATGGCTAAACATAATGAGAGAAAACAATATGTTTAGCCATACTTATGGCTAAACATAAGAAGACATAGTGAACATATTAGGTGATACCCTTAAAACTTGTATTCTTCAAGTCCCTTACAACTTGTATTCTTCAAGTTGCTCTTACAAGAGTTATGCTGGAACCGCTGAGATGAACAGCAATGTGAGAACCTAATATTTTCCCAATTATAATGAAGCCTCCAGTAGTTGTCGTGGATCGAGCAAGGTGATCTTGAATCTACTACAGGCAATTATGGAAAACGAGCAAATACATGGTGAAGTACGCAGTGGTTAGTGTAATGATAAGATTTTGTAAACAACAATGTGTGTGTGAAGTATTTTCTAAACTATTCTGTTGATCTCAAATGTTAGAATAATCTTGTACTCAGGCAAAACTATAAGTACCATAACAGAGAGGCTCATATGCTTGTGAAGCGAATACTTTCCATAATATCAAGTATTATAGAAAATATTTACATGAATATTCAAATGCTCAGACAAAACTATGAAAAATGATTCTTATATTTAGACAAAACTATGAAGAAAACAGTATGCTTAGCCAAAAACGAAGAGTGACAAGCGAAAATAAATCAGCGCTATTTATCCCAAATGCTTCCACCGGCATTTTTGTGTTCCTTGGTGAGCGCACACATGCATGAACCAAGGACGTTCAATGAGCACAAACTGATAGGTTAAGAAATTATAATGCATTGACACCTGGGCAGGTCCACGTTTCAGATTCCCGTGAATAGTAAAAAAAAAAAAAAAGTTGAAATGATTTCCACATGTGTCCGAGGCAAAGGACACCCTAAAAAAAACTCTGAAAAAGGCATTCGTATACTCGTACAAGACTGTAAAAAATGGATTGGTATACTAAGACAAATACTATTACATATATACATGTAACACCATCGTATTTTTATGCCAATGAATCATTTGGCGGCTGTTTAACATGTTTTCAAGCAAATTCTATAACGATAAGCATCGTGGTCTTAATAAGACAAATGGGAGATCAGACTAGTGATAATTTTATGAAGCAAAGAAGATGTAAGTCAAAGGCAAAAGTGCCGCACCCCATTTCTCCAACATTAAATACTGTATGCACGTTATAAAGTAACAAATCATTTACCAGTCGCATGCAAAGTGGTGAAAGTGTACTTACTAGTACATGTACTTCTATAAGCGATGAAGTGTTGTCACCAAACACAAAAGACGCACAAATGTCATCGATAAGCGCAGCAATGACTTAGTTCTAAGCTTCCATGGCGCTGAAATCAGATTTGGTTCACCAAAGGTTGTATTGAAATAGAATGATCTTTTGCCCTTTAATAAGATCGACTTTTATCTTACGTTTATGTAACGTCGGGTGCAATGGCCTGTTGTTCGTTTTGCCTTCGGAAGGTTGTATAAGATTGACTTTTATCTTATGTTTATGTAACGTCGGGTGCAGTGGTTCCTTGTTCGTTTTTCCTTCGGAAGGTTGGAGTTTAAAACCCAGTCATAGCAAAGACTCACTCCTCTGAAAATGAGGCATATTGACCACAATCCACTACCAGCGAACTATAGTACCCTGTTGCAGTAGTCTGTGTGACGCAAAGGAGCTAAACACGGAGCGCACCACCCTTATTCACCAACAGGTGTGAAAAGGATGTAACGTTTGAAGAAAGCATCCACGTAGATGGTTTCTACACAACTCTTTGAAAGAGTTTCATCCAACATGGCTACAAAAACAATTTTCATATATATATACGTGGATATATAGTTCAAACTTTACATCTTTTCCGCACCTTTTGGTGAACAGGGTTGGTGCCCATCTCCATTTCTATGGCCCTATGGCCACGAAGGCTACTAAAGCTGGGAACGAGACCGCTGGTAGAGGTTTATATTTATGCTAAATGTAGCTATATTTACCATTTCCAGGTCTTTGTAACGACCCGGCCGGGGTTTAACAATGTAAGGCAAAAACCAGGCCATTGCACACAACTTTACATAAACGTTAAGTTAAGTCAATCTTATCAAAATGCAAAACATAATTCTATTTGAAAGCGACCTTTGGTAATCCCAATCCGATTTTAGCGCAAAGGACGCCTACAACTAAGTTACCGCCGCGCTCATTGCCGACATTTGTACGTCGTTTGTGTTTGGTGAAAACACTGGATCTTTCATAGAAGTACAAGTAAGTAGTAATCCACCACTGTTCATGCGACTGCTAAATGGTACCATTTTAAAAAGTTGTGTAGATACCATTGATTTATATAGTTTAGTTCTTGCAAATGCAAGTTCTTGCCCGTATGCTGATTGCAAGTACATGTAACATGAAGGGACGGACAAACACTATATAACAATACATTATTTGACTTTTCTATTCTAAATACTAACACAAAATTCTATCTTATTTGGGTTTGACTTCTTTTTCCGAGGCAGTGGAAGACGAATAATCCCACTTTATCTGTAATGTGTGGGTTTTGTGATGTTAAGAGCGAGGAGAGTAGTGTTCTTTTTGTCTGTAAACATGGAGAAATTTGGATAGAATTTGGCGGCCTCTTGGAACAGCGCCTTTCTTTCTTGATAGTAGAAGGGGCAACTTGAAATACATTTTCTCAATTATAATGGAGTCTCCTATCGTTGAAGAGGAATGAGTGGGCCGAGGTGCGTTTGAATTTACGAAAGGCGACTATTGATCAAGAAAGCGAACAAATGCATTGTGAAGTACCGTAAGTACGTAATGGCTAGTGTAACGGTTCGATTTCGCTAATGGCAATCGGGCTAAGAAGTATTTTACAAACCATTCTCCTGAACACTCAAAATGTTATGACGATATTCTTGTACTCAGACAAAACTAAAAGAACCAGAGAAGGCTAAACATTCTACCATATACTCATTAAGAGGTTATTTTCCAAAATACTATTTTCCAAAGTTCTATGAAGAAACATTCGTGTACTCAGACAAAATTGTAAAACAACATACGTAATCATTCAGACAAAATTAACAAAAAACCAGTCGATTACACAGAAAAACAAACAAACAAACAAACAAACAAACAAACAAGCAAAACAAACAAACAAAACAAACAAGATTGCTTCTTGATCTAGAAGATTGATTGGTTGGTAGATACAGTTCAAAGTGTAATAGCGATAAAACATAGTAGATGATATATATGTCCGGACAGAGATTGCAGTCTCACCGATCCACCGATTCTACCGGTAGAGATCCCGATCAGAGAGTCTGTCGACAGAGATTGCGATCTCACAGATCCACCCATTCTACCGGTAGAAATCCCGAACAGAGAGTCTGTCCGGACAGAGATTGCGATCTCACCGGTCCACCGATTCTACCGGTAGAGATCCCGATCAGAGAGTCTGTCGACAGAGATTGCGATCTCACAGATCCACCCATTCTACCGGTAGAAATCCCGAACAGAGAGTCTGTCGACAGAGATTGCGATCTCACCGGTCCACCGATTCTACCGGTAGAGATCCCGATCAGAGAGTCTGTCGACAGAGATTGCGATCTCACAGATCCACCGATTCTACCGGACAGGTAGAGATCCCAATCAGAAAGTCTGTCGACAGAGATTGCGATCTCACAGATCCACCGATTCTACTGGTAGAGATCCCGATCACAGTCTGTAGACAGAGATTCCGTTCAGGACACTAAGAACGTGTTAAGGTGGTCTCCTATTCAGAGATCCTACATTTCAAGTCAATCCATACATATAAAGTTAGTAATACATAAATCGACGTTGTCTTTTAAGGGAATATCTTTAATGAATTTACAGACTCTACGATTCTGTTAGATTGTAATTTTTTCCTGTCTAGGCTGACAGATACATCAGATTATCAGAACCGGCAACCAAACTTCAATTGTTTTACCTACCTTAGAACTGTCGGCTCCGAGACAGCTCACTTTGAAGCTCTGATTGGGAGATTGAAAATGCTTCTTGAAACATCTACTGGAGTCTGAACGCCACGAGCAAAGGATTATGGATAATGGAATGTTCCATTTACGTAGAGGGGTTGAATAGCTTCTGACTTCTTTGCATAAACACCATTTGGGTATGTCAATCTGCAGCTAGGCTATCTACATGCATATATCCTTGAGTTACCTCCTTGCAAAGTTCTTAACAAAAATATTCCCTGCAGTTCCCCAACAGAACCGCTTGGGACCCAAACCTATATCATGTCTTTCCGAGTCCAAGAGCTGTTTTCCACTGGAAAAAACATAACCACAGCATACATGTGCAGAAAATAAGATATGATATAAAAACCGGAAGTCATGCTACAGTTTCAGAGAAAGCCGCTAGGGTACTCATGCATATTTGAATATAACTGTCATTTTTCTGACATCTATATCATTTAGATCTAATACACAGCTTCACAAGTACCGTAGCATATTCAGTACAAAAGATCGATAAACTGGACGTTTTGCTGCAGTACTAGGGTCAGACGCCAGGGAGCTCAAACATGACCTTGCTCTTCGTATCTTCCCAAGATCAACCCGCAAACCAAATATAATCACAGTCCATCCAACCGTTCTCATATCATATCAATAAGTTAATATGCTGACCATATACATCAAGAAACACAGACACGCAAGCAAACAAACAAACAAACAAACAAACACAGATATGCGCAAAACAATACCTTCATTTTCATGTAGGTAAAAACAAACCAAGGCGAAGTACAAGAAAAGGAATATTCTGTTATAATCCATCGAAATCCACAGTCTTTTCTCTCTTCTTGAAACATGCGTTCACAAATTTATACAGTTTTTCAATTACATCGTAGTTTTAAGATTACATGATATAAGCGAATAACTACTCCTTTGTAACATGCGCGTATTTCTTGTGTAGACGTATACGTATGAAACCTACAAGGGTCTGTGTATAGTGCGCATCCTAAAATAAAATGTGTTTCATTTCATTTGCTTCTACGCAAGCATTGTTACAGAATGTACATATTCTGTCATCTAGAGTCTGGTTGTTATTCGTCGGCAAATGTAATAACATCATAGCAACATGAAGTGGAGATGATAAGCAGATGCCACTTTCAAGTGGCATGTAAACTTAAGCCCACTCTTAATTAGTTTCCACTTCAATGTACGTCGGTTTCAACATGATGGCCCCAATTGGAAATGCCATATCCCCCTTAGCACCGTATTGTCGCCGCAGATAGTCTATTGATGTTCATGATGCGATTTCCGAAGCCCTCTGGCACTTTTCATCCAGAAAAATAAGCTCATTTGAACCTTTTTGTATTTCAAAATTGAATCATTAGAAGGTCTAACAATCATGTTTGACGCAGACAGTTTGCGGGTACGTTTCTATGCCTTTTAACGTCGTTATTTGTCAGTATTAAGTTTGGGGGCTTACCATTAGATCAGGAACGGTTACGCAAAGTCAAAAGTGTAAACCGCAAGTACAAGTAGAAAACAATTGTGGCAAGCTTCTCCTTTCCTCACCAATTCCAGCATACATGTATATTTCAACCACTTTTAAAAACATTTACTATCAATTTTACACTATGCTGGTTCTTAAGCATTAAATGCATGTTGATGTACTCAAAACAGAGATCTATGCATACATTTATATATATCTAGACATCATATACTATCTACAGAAATTCTGCACATTAGAAGGTGTTTTACATCACAATGTGTATTAACAGTATTGCTTGACGGTCTACGAAAGCGTTGGCCCGTAACAGAGTCGGCCTTGATAACATGCTCATTATTGAGTCTAATGACAAACGTATTCACGTGTACGCTACTGCTGTCATGCAAATATTGCAGGCAGTGATGATCAAAGATCACTTTCTAGAAGGTTTGGAGTGTTTACACGTGTAGACGCGCCCACGTGCCAGATAACACAACGTTTCAGTGGACCTAGAAAAATTAATTTTGTGTTTATGATGACGGTCCTCAAAAAAGCATAAGTGTAGCAGTTTAAAACAAATACCGTTTAACAATGTAAAACTGGAATGCATCCGAACACTGATTTTTGACATTTTGATTATGCAGATAATAAAAAGGGTACTACACATTCGTGCAGAGTGTGAATACAGGGAGGCTGAAAGGAAATTTACAGCACTACTTTGAATTTTATCACTCAGATGTCAGATTGGAAATTGTATGTACCTTGCCAGCGGTCGACCCACCAAAGAGTCTAGGGTCGGCAGGTTTTTGCTAGGGTCGGTCAGGTAACCAGAAACACGGTATTGTTTACTCATTCTCAACAGTCAAGACTTTATCTTCAAAGGACTTATATCGGTTGGGAAACCAGCCTAGAAACGCGTATTTTTTCCTCGGCCTCAGCAGTCAGCTGAGATTTTACTTTCAAAGGACCCGTTGAACATTCAATGGTCATTGAGATGTTTGAAAGATCATCGGAAGAACCTTGCATCTCCAAGTTGGGATCAAAGAAAGGACATCAAAAGACCATAGACATCTTTGAAAAGTCGTTGAAGGATCATGGAGAGACCTTGGACATCATTGAGAGATGATTGAGTTGATTAGAAGACTCTGGAGGCCTTTGGGCACCCGCTGAAGGACGGTTGATAAATTTGCCGAATTTGTGTAGCCTCCGTTGCACGGTTTAACGATCTTTGAACGGTCACGCCTTGTCAAATTCAAACATCAGTCTTGTCGTCCTAGAATCGGGTTGCCGTTCTCTGGGTGGCAATGGGGAGAGGAGCGGGTAACCAGCGGGCGTCGCACGTTTAATAAAGATGGCATTTTCCAGTAACGACTGGCGATACCAAATTTTTATCACGATTTACCTACAATTCCCGGTGGCGTCGAATGGCACGGGCGTCGAATAGCCGAGTGGCTAGGCTAACGGACGCAAGATCAAGAGGTTAACGGGGACGATTCCTGGCGTTTCTGGCTAGTACAGTGTGTCCTTGGGAAAAGCATTTGACACCTTGATGCAAAATTGATACCAAACTTTGGTTGAGAAGATGAAAGGTGGTGGAAGGAAATGGATGAGCTCTGCCCTCCAAATCTAAACACAATTACGTCCTTAAAGAAGAACCTTAAACAAGAGGGGATGCTTCCTAGTGTGAGTGGATAAAAAAAAACACATTCCGGTCACATTTGGGAAGGGAATTTCCCGAGTAGCCTTCGTAACCTATGCTTCTTTCATTAGGTCGGCTTGTGAGTTGAGCTAGTCTCATGATGTTTCTTACCTAAGGAGAAGAAATGCTGTAGTTATATACAAGTATATGACACCTGTAACCTCGGCCTCGGAGTGACTTTCGGATCAGGTTTGAGTTGAAAAAAGGTAGCTGTTATCAAATGGCCTTTATAATCATTTGGCGAAGCCATGCACGTGTATCATACAGACGCCCCAGAGATTGTTAAGCCAGTGTTGACCGAAGGTACATAGCATTGTTTTGGAAGGTATAAGGGGGCGAGTACACAAGCGTACGTTTACCTATGTGAACATGCCAGTTAAGACAACATGATAAGCAAACACTAAACGACTACTAAATCTTATTTTGGAATTAGGTTAATGATATGTCTGTTTGCTTTTACCATAGGGTGGGTACAGTAAACGGTCCCATGACAATTCCTTGACAATCCCATGACAATCTGTTTGAAAACCAGACAGTACAAATACGCCACTACCCTTACGGCCTCAAAAAGGCCGGGGAACCTTTACCCTTAGGCCGACTTGATTACTTGGACCGCATCCGCGACTGCAATTTTCTCCCCGCCCCTAAAAAAAAAGGCAATACTGTGAGTCATACAAAGAATCTTTAAAATGAGCGAATACATGCCGTAAATGGATACTCAGGTCGTAGTAGAATGCCTCTTTTCCCATTGCAATATATTCTTGCCATGTAAATCAGTCATCATCAGTGCAACGAAGCCGATAAATGCATTTCAAGCTAGCCCCGGCCGAATGATGTGTCCTCCAAGCTCCAGGAAAAAGAAAATGATAATAATTAAAAAAGTCATTACATGATATACTGTGTATTCAGTAACTTACTCAACATTCCTAAACAATAGATTTTATGCTGAAAGTAATTGGTTACATCAGTTTTTACGTGCCCAGAGGATGCCATCCATGTGATTAAATCGGTATGGCCTTAAGCAAAAACAGGTTTGTGAGTATTTTTACATTAAATACGCATACGGCATGAGAACACATTATTTATGAATGTACATTCATAATAATGTGATTAATATGTGCTTTGTATTCTTCTCACGCTCACAATTACTTGACATTAAAAAGATAAAGATTTATTTATAAACTATTTATTTTTGATACCAATCAACTAAATTTAGAATTGAGATCATGCTTCGTGTCAAATTAATCTAACGACTGGTGCACCTGGTTCAATTATCAAACAATTAATGTTCCGCAAAATGATTAGCATTCAAACGGTTAAAAAATGATTTTGCGATATGAATATGACAACATAGCCATCTTATGATATATCCGAAATCATATCGAATATAGAAAATCAACTGTTATAGGAACAAGGTAAGAAAGTGTGTTGTTGAACAATGTTATTATTTTTTTCGTACGTAGCTAAGATTACTGGATATTTCATGCTTGATATGTTGACTTCGTAACTAGATCGATAAGTATGACAGGGCCGAGATTGCAACCTCACTAGCAGGTTTGAGAGTGAGAGGGGGCTTTACAAGACGGATATTAGCAGTAGCGGGCGCTGGTAATCTTACATATGAGCGTAACGACACAATGCTGCCACGCCCCCTTTCTCAAAGAAACAATTTCACTAGCAGCATAGCGATCTGTGAGACGTCGGCGTGGCGTAACGTTTAGAGCCTTGAACTCGGAATCAATAGGTCCCGAGTTCGATACTCACTAGGCCCCGACGTTGTGCCCTTGGGAAAGGCACTTTACATTACCTTCCCGGACGGTGGAGTGACGCCCACCGAGCCTATTTGGCTAATCTGTTAAACTGTGTGCCAAAAAACACACTGCGGATTTGGTTGCCGATGTGCCAACATCTAGCACATTTGCCACTGAGAACCGTTAATTTTTTATAGCGATCTGTCGACATAGACTCCGATCAGGGTGTTGGCAATGTGTTAGGGTGGTCTCCCATTTATAGATTATGAGCTTTAAGCCAATCCATTGATCTAAATGATATGAATCTAGATTTTGCCAGATTACAATCTTTAACCTGATTAATACATGATACACGCACAAATTGAGAGAGAAAGATAGATAGAAAGAGAGATAGACAAAGAGAGACGTTTAAACACCGATTAAGGCCCTTTCATAAACAAAGAAGCACGTGCTTTCCTTATGCAACGTTGCTTTTCTTATGCAACGTTGTCTTTCTTAGGCAACAGGTCAAAGGTCGTGTACCTAGAAGTTACCTAACGTTGGCTCAAGTTACATAACACGGTTGATCACATGAGGAAGCACATGATCTTTCGACCAATCAAATTCCTCGCCGTAAATTCCTTTACCTAGCAACGAAGGGCATATATAACAAAGACTCACTTCCATGATAATTCAGTCCACTCTTCAAGTTAGTACTAGATTTTACAAGTTTGTTCAAGGTGTAAGAGACTAAACATGAAGTTCGTAGTTGCTGTGTTCTGCTTCGCCTTTGCGGCAAGTGCACACGCCAAAACGGTTGTAGACGTGCTGCAAGACCTCGGGACGGAAAAGACGCTGATAGCGCTGGTACAGCAAGCCGGTCTGGTGTCCGCTCTGGAAGGCAAAGGTATAGTTAAGTTGCATTTTTTTTACTGTTCTGTTCGTGATATATAGGTATTTAAATGTGTTGCGAATATCTAAAGTGCTGTTATGAATATCTTTTGAGTCCTACTTTTACTTCGCTTTTTGACAGGCAAGGACAACGTTGCACTGGACTCAAGTGTTTCATAACTTATATTATCAGTGCCACGTACATATACCCATTTTTACACCTTTGTGGAGTGAGGAAAGTCGTGTTAAGTGCCTTTCCCAAGGACACTATATCGGTGGCGTCAGGGGGATTCGAAATCGGGGCCCCTTGGTTCTGGGCCGAACACCCTGCCATTACGCCACACGTCCATTCATTATGTAAATCTCAAATGTAAGTTTGGGAAGCAAATGTGTGTTAACAAATGTTACATTTTGCTTGCATTTCTCTATTTTGAAAGAAAGTTTCTAAACTGTATTCTATGTCGTTCTTTTATAGGTCCTTTCACGGTGTTTGCGCCGTCGGACGCTGCGTTTGCTGCCCTGCCCAAAGAACTGGTGAAGACCCTGGAATCCAACAAAACTCTGTTGACACAGGTAGGGTAAAAAAAAAAAAATAGGTCACTTACTTTGCAAAACCTACGTCTACCGTCCAGCAACAATATGGTATCGACGAATGCAGATAGCAACGACAGTCTAAGCCCCCCTCTCACTGGACCCGCGGCACGCTGGCGGCGTCACTGCGTCCTAAACTGGATTTATGTTAACCTTGACTTTATAATGGGAGCATCATTCAAAACGTACAAATATGACCAAAAAGACAGCAAAACACACAAAGCTTAATAAGATTCTGTTTTTGTCGATGAAATTCGTTGAGTGCTTTGTCAATTCCATCGGCCGCAGCGACGCCGCCAGCGTGCCGCGGGTCTTGTGAGAGGGGGGCTTTACAAAACGGATATTAGCAGTAGCGGGTGCTGGTAATCTTACGTGTGAGCGTAACGACTCTATGCTGCCACGCCTCCTTTCTCAAAGAAACAATTACTACTGCAAGCAGTACAACAATGCCAGACAGACCTGAACCCAAAGGAACAGTGACATCGTTAGCAAGTGCTTCAGAATTCCACATTGGGTTTGGCTTGAAAACAGAACTTCTCGAAAGTAATGCACCTATTTTAATGTTAAGTCATCAGTTACATAGTGTTGTGTGTTAAGCACACACAATTGTACAAATGAAGAACACACGCGATTGTAATAAGCGTGTTGCAAACTGACCTATTTAATAGTGGCCTTTGCTCTGATGTGCAGGTGGTGATCTTTCCCTCGTAGCTTCTGAATTTTACACTACCGCATCTTCTTACTAACCGGCAGAAAACAATTGACGACACCATTTCTTTACCCTGGGTTCCAGACTGTTTATCGGGCCTTTTAGCCGGTTCCTTCTAGCCGGTACCTTGTAGTCAGTTCCTTCGGCGGCACAGAGACCCCAGCCCGCAGAACCCTAATTAGCGCACCGGGGGATTTCTAGCCAGGGAGTTGACCGGTCTTACCAACACACCCACGGGCTCAACTCCCCGGAGCGTTGATTAAGAACGGGCGGGCTGACTGTTCTTGGGCCAGCGAAGGAAATCGCTAGCGACCCGGTACTAGTCTGGCGCCCAGGGTACATTTCTTTAAGTCTTGTCAAGGTTCTCTTCTTGAAGTATATCGCGTACGTGTGTACTTAACATTGCCACTGGAAGATGGTTATTACTATATATAACTTTGTAGCAGAAGTTTCTCAATTAAAGCGTTGTAAACAAACCTCTTCTGAACTATAGTTCTGATGCGCACTTGGTGACCTTTTAATTCTACTGACTACGCACTGCGTAGGCGTCATGTCGTTAACAATTAGATAGAATTTCCTGTTGTTTCATGATCAAAGGTGGATAAGTGGCGGGCAGAAATGTCTTGAATCTTGTTTTTCAGAGACGTTCGTAGAAAAACGTCATTTGTCGAAGGAAATTTGCCACTCCCCTGAACAAGAGAAAAACAGGAAAAGGAACATAAGCCACGGATCCAAAACAATAAGTAAAGGTGGAAATAGAAATGGACTACTTCGCAAATATAAGTAATATCAAAATAATAGTAATAACAGCCTCATTGGCAAATAAATATAACAAAATCAGTATCAACCAAAGATAACAACATATTCATATTAAACAGAACTAATGTTGACAAATGAATATGAAAAGTCCATATCAACAAATTATGAGAACATAAATAACAAAAAGAACTAATAGTGACTGATCAGTGGCGAATACAAATGGCAACAAAAACAATATCAACCAAAGATAACAGTTATTAGTCTAGGATTTGATCAAAATGTCAAGAAATTCTAGACAATGTCAGTACAGAAGACAAAAAAACAAATCTGAACAAGATGTTTGAAGTTTTTCCGAAATGAAATGCACTATTTGCTTTCTCCGCCATACTCTCAGTCTGCGTATAAATCAAGGTAGTCGTCTTATATACTGTTCTTGATTGTTGTCTTCATATGGTTTCAATGTGTGTTCCAAAGACACGCAACAATTCACGTTTGACTGGAAAACGTCGGCTGTCGTAACTCTTTGGTTGTAACTCAAGAACTTTGTATTTCAGTCATTTACAGATATGAAGAAATTTGATTTGATTTGACTTATTAGGCTGTATAAAATGACATACAGCCATTGCTGCTCAACTAGCCGGAGGCTATCATACAGGGCTAACCATGGTATAACCACGGTAACATACAATATGCAATAAGAACGGTAGCACTTACAGCGGTAGCTTTTACCTGGGTTATGCGAATTTATGTGGGTTATAAAAAGTATTGTTCTCTTTGTCTGTCTTAGGTTTTAGAGTTCCACGTAGCTCCTGGCAAGGCGCTGTCCACCGACCTGAAAAACAATCTCCTGGTGCCATCTCTGTCAGGACCCAAGATCAGGATCAACATCTACGATGCTAGCGAGCCAACTGTAAGCAGGAGTACTATATCAAAGATCGACTTTCTAAGGTTTATGTCGTGATCTGTTCATCACCCAATGCATGTCATAAAAACAAGTTCATGATATGAGTTATATTGAATGTCTGTCACCTGTGATAAGATTGCGATGGAAATGAAATGTTGTTCACAGACCTAAAAGTAAAAAAAAGATAACAATTAATATGCAAAATATAGCATTTGTATGAAAACTGGGACCTTCTGTAATTCCAGGTCATCACGGCAGAGGGTGCTCCTGTGACAAACCCAGACAAGACTGCTGACAATGGCGTTGTGCACGTCATCAGCCAGGTCATGTACCCCCTCCCAATGGGAACAGTCGTGGACATAGCTGTCGGCAATAAAGACTTCTCTACCCTGGTCACTGCCGTCTCCAAGGCGGGTCTAGTCGCAACTCTGTCTGGTAAGATACTAAGATAATAGTAAAGTCTAATTAAATCTTCACTTTTGCATTTTTGACCTTCAACGATGATTGGAATCTAGCTGTAAGGTCAACATCACTAGACGAAATTGCTTTGAAATGTCCTTCTTTTATCAATTTTAAATGGTTGATATTGTTATATAACCATCCTGTTTTCTATTCCTTCCTTTGTCATATCCCATCTCTATTTACAAAGCCCACGTATCACTTTTACGAGTTTTAAGTACCAAATTCTGGTCTGTTTTACCATTGGGTCGATGGGTGCCGCCATCTTGTCCTGTGGCCTCAAGGGTCGGCCATCTTGGAACCGTCAGCTGACCCATTTCGACCAATCGTAGAATGAATAGTTGCTTGTGACCTTAAGAGTCGGCCATTTTGGAACAATTAGCTGACTAATTCCAACCAATCGTAAAATGACTACAAGTAATTGAACGTGTTCTGCGCTCTCATTGTAGGTGCTGGACCTTTTACTGTGTTCGCGCCCACCAACGAGGCCTTTGCCAAGCTGCCAGCCGGAGTTCTGGACGGTCTGCTGAAGAACGTGACTGCTCTGACTAACGTCTTGACCTACCACGTCCTCCCCGGCGCCTTTTACGAAGCCGGGCTGCGCAACGGTGACATGCTGAAAACTGTTCAAGGGATGGACGTGACTATCATGATGTCAAATGATGGCGAGTTAGCTTTTTCAAGAAAATGTCTAAAAATATCCTCATAATGCTTAGGCATCCTTTTATAACTTTTACGTGCATGAGCATAACTCTCTAGACATTCTAAAAATTTTCGTCTTTTTATTATGTTCTTATCATCTCTATGGTTAACTTACGACGAATTTAATTTTTCTTTTCATTATTTCTATGCTTAGTTACTTACATTTTTTAAATTATTTCTATGCTTAACTTACCACTCATTTCTCTTTGTATGTTTTTTTTCTTGCTCAGTCAAATGTTGTTCTTGCTTCGTTTTTGTATGTGTCTGTTCTATATTTCTTGATGGTTTTGATATTAATTTTCCTTTATTATTATTTTTTCCAGGTACCATGGTGAATGACGCCACCATCGCAGCTCAGGTCTCTGGAACCAACGGTGTCATCCAGGTTATTGACACCGTCCTCATCCCCCCATCCATGCACTATGAGTTAATCTACAACGAGAATTAAACCGTTTTGCTACTGCTATGAACAAATTAGTTAAGTCTATGCCTTTTGTTTTTACTTCTGTAAATAAACGTTTTAAACGTCAGACTAAATAACTTGTGTGGTTGTCTTTGGTCTTGTGTGAAGTCTACATTATGTGTATGTGTGGCAGAGAGAGGGAAAGAGAGAGAGAGAGAGAGAGAAAGAAAGAAAGAAAGAGAGAGAAAGAAAGAAAGAAAGAGAGAAAGAAAGAAAGAGAGAAAGAGATAGATAGAGAGAATATCTCTTTATTGAGATTTAGCACATTTGTGGAGGGATAATAACATAATAGGTGACTAATTACCTTGTCGGGATTTGTTTGTATTGCATACTAACACATGTAACACACCAGGTTTGTACTGAACAGCACAGACTGTATACTAGTATCTGGATAGATCTATTTGATCCACTCACACCGAGATTGTCTCCTACTCTTTCGATAAGTGTGCTCTCCTCAAACATGGGACCTCCGGCTTTACGTCCCATCGAAGAGGACGTCACTAATCGAAGCTAGGTACTCATTTTCACCTAAGAGAGGAAATATATGTAAAGTGCACAACACTGAGGTCTGCCAGGCAGGGATTCGAACCGATGACTCTTATATTCTAAATGCACAACCCGAAACACCAAAATAATTCCTATTCCTTTGCAGCCCATTTATTCCATATTTGGATAGCATTTCGGACGTGTTGTAATCCTGCATACAAAGTGCATAGTGTTTTGGGAATTGCAGAAAGAGCTTTTTTTTCTTCTAGACACACTGACACACACACACACGAACAGTAACACAGACAGACAGACGTACGGAGATAATGACAACATCTGATACACGCGCGCACACACACACGACCACACAGACACACGCATGCACAGAGAGTGAGGAAAAGAGAGAGAGACACGAAAACGGAGTCACAGAGAGAAGAGAGAGAGAGAAAGAGAGAGAGACAGAAGAGAGAGAAAGAAAGAGAGAGAGAGAAAGAGAGAGAGAAATATATCATGAGAACCGTACATACACAAAAGCACGTGCTTTTCGTATGACCATCAGGCGTCAGGTCAAAGGTCGTGTACCTAGAAGTTACCTAATAGTTGTCTGAGACTTACCTAATATTGGCTCGAGTTCCATAACACGGTTGATCACATGAGGAAGCACATGTTTATCACCCGAGGAAGCACATGATCTTTCGACCAATCAAACTCCTCGTAAATTCCTTTATCTAGCATCGAAGATAATATAACAAGGACTTCCATGATAATTTAGTCCACTCTTCAAATTCTCTCTAGATTTTGCTGGTTCGTTAACATTGTAAGAGTCTAAACATGAAGTTTGCAGTTGTTGCTGTGTTTTGCTTCGCCTTTGCGGCAAGTGCCCACGCCGACACGGTGGTAGACGTTCTTCAAAAGCTCGGGACGGAAAAGACGCTGATATCTTTGGTACAGACGGCCGGTCTAGTGTCTGCTCTGGAAGGCAAAGGTATAGTTAAGTTGGATTTTTTGACTGCTCTGTTCGTGATACACAGACATTTAAATGTGTTGCAAATATCTAAAGTGCTTCAAAGTAGACAACGTTGTTATGAATATATTTTCAGTTTTTTTAGTTAATGTAGTCTGGTAGTCAAGTGAGTGTTAACAAGTGTTGCATTTCTCTAAATATCTTGCCTCATATCATATGTCGTTCTTGTCTAGGCCCATTCACGGTATTTGCGCCGTCAGACGCTGCGTTTGCTGCCCTGCCCCCAGAACTAGTGAAGACCCTGGAATCCAACAAAACTCTCTTGACACAGGTAGGGTAAAAAAAATAGGTCAATTATATAACTCAGCCACCTTTAGCCTCTCTTTTTTTATGATCTACATGGTTGTGCATTGTTCAAACACAAATATTTAAATAACACATATACCATCGTCAAAAATGGTAAAAGAAAGATTATTGAAAAAGAAAGTGCAGGAGGGCTTAATACATTGATATTTGGACAAAGCGTGGTAGTAAATTGTACGTGTACCGTTCGTCAAGATGGCATCGACAAATGCAAACAGCAACGACCGTACGTTTACGAGATGGATATCAGCAGTAGCGGGCACAGGTAATCGTATGTACTAATGACACTTCACTGTCACGCCCCCTTTCTCAAAGAAAAGATTACGACCGCAAACATTGCTGCAATGCTATACAGAACTGAACCCAAACTGAACTAACGAACAGTGATATTCTTAACAAGTCACGTACTTAATAACTTAAGACTGGGTCATTGTTTTAAAACAGAGCTGTTGAAAACTAATTCACCTACTGTTAATGTGTATCTACCGGTTATATAGTGTTGTCTGAGTGTTAAGCACAAATAAAGAAAACACGTGCCTGTCATAAGCGTCTTGCCAACTGACCTATTTACTGACCTTTGCTCTGATGTCCACGTGGCGATCTCTAAATTCTCTTGTAGCTTCTAAATCTTACCTGCCTCTTTTTCCTTACCGGCAGAAAACACTTGATTTTCCAATTTTCCCATTTCTATAAGTGTTGTCGAGCTAGGTTCTCTTCATGAAGTCTATTGCCCGCGTATGTACTTCATATAACCATTGTTAGATGGTTATATATACCTTTGTAGAGGTGTCTTGTGACTTGTAAATTATCCTCTTCAGTATGAGCTAGGATTCTAATGAGCACTTATGGTCCAGGAGGAGATACCTGAAAAAAACTGGTCTCGTAGCACATCATTGTAAGGTATGTTGTTCTATGGTCCAGGTGGTACATCATGGTTCTAGGGCTCTTTATGCAAATGAGACAGATATGCCATGGATTGAAAAGAAAACAGCATAACTGGTATAATACTTGTCCAAATGACGTCAAAATTTGTGAAAGTCACAAGCAGCTGAGAGTGTTCATTTTCTGACCAATGCCATGTCTCTATGGCAACCAATGCTAAGGAAAAGATATTCCTATAGCAACGGAAAGGTTTATATCTATAGAGCCTTATTAGCGACCTTTTCGTTCTACCGACCATGACATTACGTAGGCGTCTTGTCGTTAACAAATAGATATCACTTCTATGATCAAAGACCACTCGGTAACGAGCAGAAATCACTTGTTTTCAGTTCTCTCCACAAGACACACAATGCATCCGATTATAATCTTCATGAAAAAACAAATGTCGAATAATTTTGAAAGATTAAAAAGAATCGTTGTCAATAAACTGATGTTCTGATGTCCCCATAGCGACCTTTTTGTTGTACATTTTAGATACACTACGGAGGTGTTATAACGTTTCCAGTAGTAACCAGAGTATACATTTTAATGAGCTATTCAAGCCGCGGGCTGCGGAAATTTGTGTAGCCTTGGTGAAAAGTGACCCAGAAAAAATGACATAAAACGTGAAAACAGGGGTTTCGTCACATCACAATCCTACGTGCACATACTCGTCTGAATTCAATGCGAGTCAGAAACCTTTGTATCTAGACAACTTCATGTCGCGACTAAGATATCAATGTGTGTCAAGCCTTTTTGAAATAGAATATATTAGCTCCTTTCTCCGCCATACACTGTCAATTCGCATCCATTAGTATAGTAAATTGAATTAGTTGGGTTTTATAATGTTTTTGATTGTTGTTCCCATGGTTTCAATGTGTGTCCCAAAGACACGCAACAGTTACCGTTATGGTGACCGGGAAACGTTGGCTGTTGTTACTGTTTGGTTGTGAATCAAGAACTTTGTCTTTCAGGTTTTTCTTTTTACCAATCTGATGAAATTATTCACGGATGGTCTTTTTTCTGTCTTAGGTTTTAGAGTTCCACGTAGCTCCAGGCAAGGCACTGTCCACTGATCTGAAGAACAATCTCCTGGTGCCGTCTCTGGGAGGATCAAAGATAAGAGTCAACATCTACGACACAAGCGAGCCAATTGTAAGCTGTAGTAGAATATCACAGATCAATATATTAAGATTTATGTCTTTAGCTTATCACCTGATAGATATCATAATATGTGTTTTAATCAATTTTCCTTACCTTTGTGATTAAAGAAGGAAAAAATATTTACAGAGTTAAGAAGAGTTCGGAGACCTCATATCTTCATGAATAATTCTGTTTATGCAAATGACTTATACATTTACATAATATATGCTTGGTCATAAACACCTTTATCTAACTTACACATGTTGCAATATTGGCAGTCCTATAATTTTCCATACAATTAGATGAATTATGGCATTTTTGCATTAATGATGCAAATTAGGAATTCATTTGCATAACTGGTATCTGTTGATGCTCCACTTGTCATAAACTACATGTTACATGCATTTGAGTCTTAAAATGGAAAACACTGCAAATATAGATTTGCACTTCATTGTGTATATCTCTATCTAAGCTACCTGCATACTGAAATTCATGGAAATACGTCGTTCCTTTGCTCAGTTAGTCTCCTTAGAAGATTTTTACAATAACGTCCCTGCAGTTCCAGAGCAAGCTGCTAGTGGGCCTAAACCTACACCACTTTTTTATTACATCACAAGCTATCTGCCACCTAAAAATAAAGACCATAGCACGTCCAAGTCAAAAGATACAAAAATGGAAGTTTTGCTGCAGTACCAAGGTCACATACCAGGGGGTCCAAAATTGACCTTGAATTTCGGCTTCACAACACCCGCCCACATACCAAATATTATCGTAATCCATCAAGAGGCTCTTGAGTTATGCTGACAAGAGTAGTCCGGAAACACGCACAAACAGACAAACAGACACACACAGACACATGCACCCAAAACTATATCTCCATTTTTCATGGAGATAAAAATCAGAAAACAGCAAACGACAAACAAAATGACGCAGCAGTACAAAAACTGAGACTATCTGTCATTCCAGGTCATCACGGCAGAGGGCGCTCCTGTGACAAACCCAGACAATACTGCTGACAATGGCGTTGTGCACGTTATCAGCCAGGTCATGTACCCCCTCCCAACGGGAACAGTCGTGGACATAGCTGTCGGCAATAAAGACTTCTCTACCCTGGTCACCGCCGTCACCACCGCTGGTCTAGTCCCAACACTATCAGGTCAGAGATCTTTTAATTTCGTTAGATATTTTTCAATGCTGTTTCATCAACCCTCAACGATAATGGGAATCTAGTTATAAGGTCAACATCACTAGACATGATTGCATGAATTTTCCTTCTTTTCCCACTCTTAAATGTAATGGTTGATATTATCATTAACCTTCCTGCTTTCCATTCTTTCCTTTTGCCATCTTAATTACCTATCTAAAGCAGCCAAGTGTCAATTCTACAGGTGTCATGTAGCTAGAAATCTATTCTGTTTTTAGATTACCCATGATGAGTCAATGGGCGCCGCCATCTTGTCCTTTGACGTTTAGGACTGGCCATCTTGGAACTGTCAGCTGACTCATCTCGACCAATCGTAGAATGACTAGTTACTTTGTTTGTTTATTGCACTTTGATAATCATACATTATATAATGCGCCCTCCTTGTAGGTGATGGACCATTCACTGTGTTCGCTCCCACCAACGAGGCCTTTGCCAAGCTGCCAGCCGGAGTTCTGGACGGTCTGCTGAAGAACGTGACTGCTCTAACTAACGTCCTGACCTACCATGTCGTGGCCGGCGCCTATTACGAAGCCGGGCTCCGCAACGGGGACTTGCTGAAGACTGTTCAAGGCATGGACGTGACTATCAAGACGTCAAATGATGGTGAGTTGGATTTTTTCAAGAAAATGTCCACAAATACCTTCAGT
The DNA here is from genome assembly GCF_035083965.1 of Branchiostoma lanceolatum. Taxonomy (NCBI): domain Eukaryota; kingdom Metazoa; phylum Chordata; class Leptocardii; order Amphioxiformes; family Branchiostomatidae; genus Branchiostoma; species Branchiostoma lanceolatum. Next base: position 14,786,293 of record NC_089729.1, read on the forward strand.
GAGACATCATTTTCAAATCTTACGTTCTTGGTCATAAACTTTCAAGAACATCAGAAAACATAATGTTCAGCTCTCTTTTTACTGATATTGGGAGACTATTGCTTTCTTATATTGAGAGTCTTAGTATCTTTTGTTCCGGCACATGTTGTTGTGTCGAGTCTTGTTTTGATTTTTGTCTGTTCTCTCTCTATCCATATTTGTTAAATGTTCCTGACATTTTTGTTTCCTTTATTCATAATTCTTTTGCAGCACCTACCATGGTGAATGACGCCACAATCGCCACCCAGGTCTCTGGAACCAACGGTGTCATCCAGGTTATTGACACTGTCCTCATCCCCCCATCCATGCACTATGAGTTAATCTACAACAATTAGAAGTAATTTAAAACCCGAGAGTTAACATTGCTACTGATAACTCTGTGCGAATGAATTAGTTAAGTCTATGTCTTTTACATTTTTTTCTACTTCAATAAACGTTTCAAACGTCTGGCTAGATAACTTGTGAGGTGTTTTTTTTTTCTTTTGTAAAGTTACTAAGCAGTTTGCCGTCTATGTGTATGGCATTAAATGAGGTTAACCTATGCTTGATTTATTCGAAGAAAGACACATTTCATTAGAAATGTCTCAGACGAAAAGGTGGAAATTCATGATCGCATTGCGTTAATTGCAACATAAAGACATTTTATTCGTTTATTAGTTTATTGATATTTAGCACAATAATGCGGGAATCGGCGATTAAAATTCATCTAATACCTTTTAGATAGTAATAAAAGAAATTAGAAAATGTGTGCTCTTGTCCTTGTTTCCTTGATACTTAATAATGAATGACATTGTTAGCATGGTTGGCCAAATTGAAACGTGTCCGAACGAAGTAGGTGACAAGCTACCAAACACTGAAACACTGGGGGAGGGGGGCGTAACAGGTCACTGTGGTATTTGAAGGTCATTTTATAGCCTGCAAATATACTTATCATAAACATGAAAAAGCAGGTGCTTTTAGCACACTTTTTGCTCATAGGCCCATACAAACAGGTTAAAGTTTGAGTATTCATAAGTACGCAGTATTCACCTTCACAACAGGGTTGGGTACAAGTATGTAGGGCAACCCAAAATCGTCCTGTAGGTTGATCAAAGTCCACTCTCACTTAATCCTACATTCAATCTGTAAGCACCGAGTTAGAAGTCAGAGACAGAGCAGGTTAACGTTGTATACATGAGAATCCAAACATGAAGCTGGTACTAGCTGTGCTGTCTTTGGCTTGTGTGGCAAACGCACAATGGCCTTTAACAATCATAGACGTGCTTGAGAAAGTAGGGAACGAGACTACTCTGATCTCACTGACAAAACAGGCGGGTTTGTACAACCGACTCAACGGACTAGGTAAGGTTAAACTTCCTTTGTATACACTTGTAAGTTTGCGTACTGACTTCAACTTCGCTATAATTTGTTTATGTTAATTAAACAGGGGTCACTGTATACTTTTGTCCCCACGCTAGACGCAAATTTGCCTACTTAAGTTCTCAATCTAGTAGTAAATTTTCACGTTTGTGCTATTATAATAGTTCTCCTGCATTTGCATACATTCAAAAGCCCTGAAACTTAATTGTATGTTTTTGGCGACACCATAGGGGTGGATCCAATGGTGCCTTCCGATACTTAAACCTCTGTTTAACAACAGGTCCCTTTACGCTGTTTGCTCCAACGGACGCAGCCTTTAAACTCCTACCAAAGGACGTAATGACTGAGCTTCAATCCAACAAAACACTGTTAAAAGAGGTAGGCCATTCCTGTTTATTACCAATGCAGTACAAGTGTCATCACCAGACTGACCTGTTCTTTCTACTTACTGGGCTTACTTTAAAACTGTCATTCCCTTTTAATGCCATTCACTGACCTACCTCTAAGAGACAGAAAATAAGTATGCATAATTTTCGACATACACATATTATGTTTAATGCACAGTAAATTATACATCCTTCGTAAAAACTACTACATTAAAATTATTTTATAATCTTGCCCCATCGTGCTACCTTTACAAAGTTTTGACCTTAGAAAATCCATAAAGATCTCAATATACATGAAAGTGCATATTCTGTTACTTTGCTCAGGTTCTAGAGGCACATTTAGTCACGGGCAAGGTACCGATAGTGGAGTGGACAAATGACAAGCTGATTCCAACCGTGGGAGGGCCGAACATCCGGATCAACGTCTATGACATATCTCGAGTGGCAATTGTAAGTAATCTGATAAGTAATTGTAAGTAATCTATACGGTAAGCCAGAACATGCAACAACATGGACACAATCTTGACTAGAACTGTTCGCTTCCACAATAGCAGTATTCCACATATTGTCCGACTGTTAAATTCCTCGCTCTACTAGACGAGAGCGCCACCCACATGTAAACTTTCTGCGAAACCTACTCAGTACCCGTACTGCGAACGCTTAAGTCCAATTATAGTATTTAATCGCTTCAAACTTAAGATTATATCGTAAGCTACACTTAGACTATTTTAACGTGTTTGTATTTCATAATTGTAACGTATGTACCACATCATTAATGTGGAACAGAGCTGTTGTGATGTCTGTACATCAATTCAGCCATGTATGGCTGCAAGCTGTTGGACAAGGATTACTTCAATAAAACCATTGTATAAACTAAATAAACTGTCCAGAAACATATGGTGAGTCTTGTCATATAACCAATATGCTATCATGAATCATAAGTATAGTCGAGGTTTGAGTTGTTGCATCCAAGATTTTCTCCTAATCCAGGACATGCTATGAAGTACATCCTGGATATCCATAACTCTTAAGTCTTCAAATGCATTAACATGTTGCTATACAGTTTTTGAACTGATAGCTACATATTGCATGCCCTTGCAAATCAAACTGTTTATCTATTGTTTAGTTGGTTCTTTTGTTGTTTTGTTTGTATTCTTCAAGTGTTTTTATTTTTTGTTCTCAGACTCTAACGGCCAACGGCGCAGGCGTGGTGAACCCAGACTGCCATGCTATTGCAGGTTTTGTGCAAGTTATCGACCTTGTCATGTACCCTTTGCCAAATGGAACAATCGTATCGGAGATTACCTCAAATAACAACCTGTCTACCCTGGCCACAGCCGTCTCCAAGGCTGGTCTAGTTGCAACTCTCTCGGGTCAGTGTTTTTTTCCCAGAATAATACTATAGTGTTTGGTAAAATCATTACATAGAGATCAGCTCTTATTCTAGCAGAAAAAATATTGCTTCCGAATCTTTACCAATTTTCGAACTGGTCTCTCCGATAGGCTTCATAAGTCGTTCCTACGCGTGACCTCACGGACATGTGACGTAAGAAGTGTGTCAAGGTCGGATGGAGGTCAATATCGTCCCCCGTCATGATAGCTTGCATATTAATAAACCGTAAATTAGATGGACACGTTCTTGTTTTCGTTGTCACGCAAAATTATAATCTGATAAATCATGGTCGTTTAGTATACTTTAAAAATCCATTTTCATTCCAAATCAGATTTTTTCTCATAGTAACAAACTGTTATCTTGCTTACACTTTCACAGCGGTTGATGGAAACTTCACCCTGTTCGCGCCTACCAACAAGGCGTTCTCCAAGCTGCCAGCCGGAGTTCTGGACGGTCTGCTGAAGAACGTGACTGCTCTGACTAACGTCCTGACGTACCATGTTCTCTCTGACGTCTACAACAACGTCGGTCTATACTACTCATCTAAACTGAAGACTGTTCAGGGTAAAAACGTGACCATCAAAGCTTCATCACGTGGTAAGCAAAAAGACAGACCCGCAGTAGTTTGTGGTCTTTGAGAGGTAGAAGGGCATTAACATAACGTAATCGTATGATTTGAATAAGTACATTTCATTGCTAAATAGCATTCTACAATTACAATGAAACACGCAGAAAATATCTCTATATATATATGGTTAGAAAAGCAAAGTATGTTTTTTACAAGCAATGGTGAGCTACTGGTTTCAGTTTTAACGTACCTTTTATCCGACTTTGAATATTGACTGTCCATCTTTTTGTTGTCATTTCTTATTAATTTGTTTTCTTTTTCAAAAATCTTTTATTCGTGTCTTTTTTTTCCAGAATCTATCATGGTGAACAATGCGGCCGTTCTTGCCGAAATATCGAAAACCAACGGCGTCCTTCATGTCATTGACACCGTTCTCATCCCTCCAACCATGCACTTCGAGATGGTCCACAACTAGAGTCTCTAAAACAGTCTCTATAACAACTGTCTCTTCACTCAACGCATTGCGATGAAGGGTCTTAGATGCTTGTACAATTTTCAAGTCCCCTGAAGTGTTGTAGACATAGGAGTTATGTTTGTTTGTACGTAGTTGTCGTCGCACTACGTTAACGATTTGTGAGAATCTGTATCTTTATAGCCGGTATAACTGCCATTCGGCGTAACACATCAGCTTCGCAGGCACGCGGCACAGGCAGCTGGTTATATTACACCGAACAACCTGAGTATAACACGATTTTCTTTTTGTCAATCTTTGTGATTTGTTTTCATTGTTATCATACATAATACATATACATGCACTGGTATTATCAATAGTTCAGGACAAAAGTCCATAACATTGACGCAAGCTGAATAGACCTCTTTCCAGTTACGGCGGCCATTTTGAATTCCCTGGGGTCAGCTGGGGGTCATGCACCAAAGTGAGGCTTAGGGTGGGAAACACCGGCCAGGATGGGAAACACCAGTATGATATAGCATAGGTATTCCATCCTGGGCGGTACATTTTGCGCCTCTAATGTGAAATGCTGTGCTACATGCACCTGGCATGTGTAGAAAATATTGTTGTGGACATTTGGACTTGATTTTAGCTAAATTCCAATTCATTTTTCATACTTTTTGATGAGTGAGTTCAGATCATTTAGTGTCAGTGCTTATATCCCCTATTTGTACTCTGCATAGATTGGACCGCGTGAAATCCCACAAAAATTGATTTCCTTTTGAATTAGGAAGAAATCAAAGTTTGTTGGCTGTTCTAAACGTTCAGTGTCTTCGAAATTTTATCATTTTTGCCTGTTGGGGCGGCAGTGTAGTAGTGGTTTCTATAATATTTTTCACTCTAGCCCGTTCTTTGTTTATAACACTTTGTCCCCATAACCGTTACATACTGTTAAATTTCTATCTAGTAGACAAAGATCTTAAACCATAATTTGCTTTAAGCAAGGTTTAAGTGAAAAAATATTTTAATCTCAAACCAGCATATGCATGTTATTGTTAGGCATAAACACCTGGTGTGTGGGTCGATCCAGCTTGCAAGTGCACCAGGCCTTCATACAGTGGTATACATATAGAATTAAGATTTTTGCCATGCCAATCTCAGAAATGCATATCAGTGTTTGCATTGATATTGTATATCCATTTTGACTTTGCGTAGGTGACGGTATGCTCTAATAGCTGATCACTAGTAGGATTAGACCCTAGAAAACATGAAAATACCCAGCTGACATTCTTGCGGGTAGTAAGTTATTTGCTGACTTTCCCGGGAGCTCTATCTAGAGACACCTCAATTTACATGGAATACCTTAGTGCGGCCATGGCAGATAGACTGGTGTGGTCGGAAGTTGTGCATGGACTTGCCCCGTCCCCCCCGGGGGTCGACCGATGATGATGATGATGATGATATTTGTAGAAATACATTTTCGGACAATGTCTGGATGCCAAGATCCATTCTGCAAACTAAGAACTCAGTGGGGAAGGCAAGGTACGTATCCGTACTGGGTGCGCCCCTTGCTTACCAGTATGTCAGTTTGCCCCGATGATATTTAGTTATAGCGACATAAAAGTACACAAAAAGTTGAGTCCAGATTATTGTTGGCTGAAATTTAGCAGATTATTTTTCCTGCTAAATTGACAATTTCTGCATTTCTGAGATTGGCATGGCGAAAATCTTAATTCTACCACTGTATGAAGGCCTGGTGCACGTGCAAGCTCGATCGACCCACACACCAGGTGTTTATGCCTAACAATTAGCATGCATATGCTGGTCATTGTTATTGTTGGTGATTGCTGACACTGAACAGTTAGAACAGCCAACAAACTTTGATTTCTTCCCAATTCAAAAGGAAAACAACCTGATTTCGGTGCATGTTTTGTGCGATTTCACACGCTATGCAAAGTACAAATAGGGGATATAAGCACTGACACTAAATGTTCTGAACTCACTTGTCAAAAAGTATGAAAAAATAAATTAGAATTTAGTAAAATCAAGTCCAAATGTCCACTTCAATATTTTCTACACATGCCAGGTGCATGTAGCACAGCATTTCACATTAGAGGCGCAAAATGTACCGCCCAGGATGGAATACCTATGCTATATCATACTGGTGTTTCCCATCCTGGCCGGTGTTTCCCACCCTAAGCCTCACTTTGGTGCATGACCCCCAGCTGACCCCAGGGAATTCAAAATGGCCGCCGTAACTGGAAAGAGGTCTATTAATTCATTATGATGATATTGCAATATTAATGCATCAGATATTACTTGTTTTCCATTCGCCAAGGTCCAAGTAATCGGCAAGTAGACTGTTATGCACAATAGAGTCTTATTGTTAGTAACATATGATCCACTGCTCACGGAGTCACGTGCCTCATCTGCATAACGTGACGTCACAGAAGCAGTCGATTGTTCAATCCTTGACAAAAACTGTAGCTGATCAGTCGAAAATTTGGGTAAGTCCAATTCATTGTGTTGGAGTTTAAACTCCATTCAGAATGACTTCTACCAACACAGATGAACTTTCAAGTGAATGTTATACTTTGTAATAATTCATCATTATCATCATGCTTCATGTTTTGCAACAAATGGGTTCAATCTATTCATGAATTAAAGAATTCAGGGAAGGATATACTTTCCTTTGCTTTTACTTGCTTGAAAAGCTTGGGAACGAGACGCCACTGATTGCCCTGATGAAGAGAGCGGGTCTAGATCTACGATTAAGAAGCCGAGGTAGGGAAAACAACAACAATGACAACAAAGTTTTGTAACATATACACCTACGAGTAAACCAAATACTGAATGTTTATGATTTATATTTGCAGAGAGATCTTATAATTCGTCGGTGTGGTCATATGTGTAAATATACTAAGAGAGCTTCAATTTGCTTCAATGATATATTTTGGTAAATAGCTCCGCCGCTGAGGTGTCGCGAAAAATGTTTATCGTTTTGATGATTCATAAAGTCATAGGTCAGACAAATCATATTATGGTCTCTCAACGCTCTCAATCCAGTGGAAAGAAGGCCCTAACATTCACAGACCATCGAATGACTACCTCCAATCGCTGACTTGTTATGCTAATTAGCAAACAACAGTTCCTCTGTCAAGTGACCTTTGAACGTATGTTCGAGGGGAGGGGGGCGGTAACACCTGTTTCAATCTACAATGAAGCCCGTCTTTAAAAACTACGAGCCAAAGGTCAACCGTTAGCAAATAGCCATCAATAAGTTTAACTAAACGGTATCTCAAATATGAAATTAGTCTTCATCTGTTTAAAGCATTTGACAGACAAAAGCAACATTGACATATATAATGCCCGCCCTTTAACATGAATAAAACACATTTCTTTCAATAAATGGACTTTGTACTCTCCATATACTACTAAGCAAGGGGTGAAACAGTACGTCTGACGAAAAATGGCCTACAAGATTTTAATTCTGGTCCTGGGTCTGTTTTCTTCAATTTCTGTCGCAAGAGCCGAGAACGACCTCATAGACGTGCTACGAGACTTTCAAGAGTTTAAAACTCTGTTGCAGTTGATACAGGAAGCCAACCTCACCGACACTCTACGGGGGAAAGGTAACGTTACCTTTACGTCAATGTCTGCCATTTTGGATTAGAGTTAACATACGTTATCGCATACAACGATAACATTAGGGAAGGTGCTTTGTATTTTGTCTTAAGAAACGTAACAAATGAAACTATAGTGTGAATATAGTAAGTTCACCATTCTTTGATTCAAACCTACGAATTGGTTGCATATAATATCTGAATGACATGGGAAAATACAGGTGCTTCTTCCATTAAAATCGATCCAGCTAAGGGGAGGGGGGCTGTTGCAAATCAACTATGTGAAACACAAAATCTGAAATACATTATGATTGCTGAGATACTAAATTCATAGATAAAAGCATTTTTTGTGGGTCTGTCCTTTGCACATACATTGACATAATTTCCTCTCAGATTTTTCTTAAATTCATTTATTTGGCTTCATATCTAGTCAACGTTTGCGTTTTGCACAATAAAACAATATTGCGCACCTCGGGTAATGTAATGGATAGTCATGGATAAGCAAGTTTAAGGAACTTATTTTCGGGATTCCCTTCATTACCATCAATCCATAAATGATGGAAAATATCATAAGTTCATGATGCATAATCATTGAAATTATTTTCCGGATTCCTTTCATTTCCATCAAACCATAAATGATGAAAAATATCATAAATTAATGATGCATAATCATTGAACTTATTTTCCGGATTCCTTTCATTACCATCAATCCATAAATGATGAAAAATATCATAAGTTCATGATGCATAATCATCAATCCATAAATGATGAAAAATATCATAGGTTCATGATGCATAATCATTCTCCATCTAGGCCCCTTCACTGTCTTCGCTCCCGTGGACAGGGCTTTTACTGAACTGCCAGAAGATGCATGGAAGTCCCTTAAGGACGTCAACCTTCTTAGACAGGTTGGTAAATTCATTATGTTTTCAGCAATTACAGTAGGAACGTGGATTACTTCCCACAGGACTGATGTATCACATCCAGACGTAAATTGTACTACTTGCTTTCCTTTTTTACAGCCACAGTTCCTTTCTTTACCTACATTTACCTGCTTTTAGCCGTCTTTCATTAGAAGGCTGTAATGAATTTTGCTTCTCGCTGCCGCATGGTGGCGTTGTGGCAAGGATGCTGAAGTCCTAAACGTGACTATCATATGTCTATACCCCTGCTTTTCATATTATTTCCGTGGCGTGTAGATTTTCTAATCAGACTTGCCTCTCTAATCCTGTGTTGTTGTTTTTTCAGGTGATGTCGTTCCATGTGGTACCAGGGAACGTCACGTCATCTGAGCTGAGAAACAACGTTCTCTTGTCGTCTGCAGAAGGACAGAAGATCCGCATCAACGTATATCAAAATGCCACCGGTGGCAACGTACGTGCCATACTGTAGTAGGATTAGATGCTCATTTTCTTTATACGATTTAGCCTATAAGTACATAGGCATCGAGTACGTATTCATGCATTTATATTACTGCTATTGTCGATATCTTTTGCACAACAATATTTACCAATGTCGTCTTTACTATATATTTCCATCTTACATTTTGTTCTGATAGTATCTCTGGGTACAAAATGAGTAAACCATTCCTTTTCTTATTGTTTGCTTACTTCGTTTGTTGCACATATTGACAGATATTCAATTCATGACGAGCAGGTAAACAAAGTTATATGTCAAACTATTTCCTCTTAATAATGTATTTTCCTATTTCATGCTCAGGTAGTATTTGTGATTTATAAGCAACTGAAATCATTATTTTCATGTCACATGTTTGCTGGTTTATGCTATTTAAACAGCAGATACTGCATTAATGAATATCTTACAGGTTCTGACTTCGAACGGTTGTCCAATCACAAAGATCGATGCAAAGGCAAGCAACGGAGTTATACACGTGATGTCAGAGGTCATGTTTCCGCTTCCGGGGCCGAGCATCACTGAAACTCTCAGTCACATGCAGAACTTCTCATTTTTATTGACGGCTCTTCAAAAGGCAGACCTTGCCGGGACATTGTCTGGTGCGTACGCAGAAAAAAATTTATATAATATAGGCATTGTATCTTAGTAGAATATGGTATTAAGAAGTATTGCATAGAACACCGTTGCTTAGTCGTCGGCAGTTAATCATATAAAGTATGATACACCTCTGTATATGATGTTGCAAATTTCATGATTTACCATCTTATACAAATTTTAAGCAGTTTTTATTCTTATTGATAATAAGCATAAACTTGACAAGATATACACATCAGTTCAGCGACTATTTCATATATGCTAATGTATCCTCGCATTTTACCCATCAGGTGATGACACGTACACATTCTTTGCACCAACCAACGAGGCGTTCGACAAGCTTCCTCCGGCGTATTTGGAAATGCTGCTGACAACCAAGATGGCGTTGTCGGACCTCTTGGAGTTTCACATGTTCTACGACGTATCCTTCCGCCCTGCGTTCTATGACGGTCTCAAGATACGTTCGCTACAGGGACCTTTACTGACGTTCAACGTCAAGGGACCTCCTGGGCCAAGTAAGTATAGTCATTTATATCTTGATAATAAATTATATTTGTCTTGTCATTTGGGTTTCTACGTCCATCCAGAAAATCCATCTTCTAGGAATTCTTTATCTGTCTTTAAAAAAACAATGTCTACGGACGGAGTTGATTTTTCTTATTGGGTTTCTCTTGAAGTAAGATAATATTTCCTACAGGTTTCTTATAGGTACAGATATACTTCTAGAAAGTCTTTCTAGTAATAAAATTTTTAAATGCATATAATTAAAAAAAATGCAGTATATTCTTTATGCAGATACTTGTATCCAAATTCTTGACCAAAGAGTTAAGTTCTTATTTTGAGTCATATTTCTTTATAGATTAGTACAAATGCAGACATTATTGACAGGTTTCTATCAACAAGTGACCATTAATTTACTGCATGCAATGGTTGTCATTTGTGATCATTATGAAATGTAAACAGAAATTTGTCACAAATTGTCAAATTTGATCAATCGTCTTTATTTAGATGTATTTTTTGTTTGTTTTCATTTGGCAACAGGTATGCAGATAAAAACTATTTAACTCTTTTCTAAAATCTTAAGAAAAATGCTTTCACAGTAAGTACTGTTACCAACATCCACAAACGTTGACAAATAAGTATGATACTGAAAAGTGTATATAAATATCGTCTTAAATTTTGCTATATTGATCATGATGACTTACTGAATTGCCATTTTTTACAGCAGCGAAATATATGGTAAACAACGCCACCTTCCTCGGACTACAGCAGCCTGCTAGCAATGGAGTCATCCATGTCATCGACCAAGTCATGATATCTCCTGAACCCTGACCTTTGACCCATGACCTGGCCTGTGACAAGTACTGTGTAACAAATAAACTACAAAGCAGGTTAAAGGCATATTTGAAAAAAATGAACCTTATAATGTCGTAGAGTGTACTACTTTTATTGGTAGGATACCATATCATCCATGGTATTCAGATAAAACAATTGTTCTCTGTGGACAACAACAACAACAACAAAAAACCTTTCCTCCTGGGAGCAGTTTTGACATTTTGCGTTAAAGATTCGTAGAACCAATGTATTCAAAGAAATGAAACATAGAATTACGCTTTAAGTTAATCATCTTCAACGATCTCTGCATAATCAGACTTTTATGCTTTTTTACAAACTTTTTTGTTTGATATTTAACGAATGATATGTATTAAAAACCACGATTTGGCCCTGGCAATCTGATTGTATCAAGGTATCAGAAATTTACATATGCAAGACTATATTGTTAAGTATGTTGAATGTAAAACGTACTTTGTATTTCTCTTTTGAATTATGCAGCTGACCGTTGGAAAGTCGCCGCCCCTTTTTGTTGTGTCATTAAAGGTTCTGATACACAATTCAAGCGAAGCATACAGCTTTAGATTATCTGGTCATGGCTTAAGTAAATATGTGGCTAACCTTTGATCAGATACACCATTGGGGAAGGGCCACCATTGTTTACATCTTGTATTAGCCACGTGCTTTGATACAGAAAAGTGGAACGCACTGCTTTTTCACGAGCTACTTACAGTGCCAAGGACACGGGCTAACTAGACCACTTTGATCATGTATACCTCCCAACGATGAAGTTTCTACTGGTAAATACATGTACTGTTAGCCTAACCGATGATTAGATACAGCTATTGGGAAGGGTTATCATTATTTACATCTAGTATCAGCCACGTGTGTACAGAAAAATGAGAACACATTCCTTCTTTACGAGCTACCTACGGTACCAATGACACGGGCCTAAATAGACCATTTTGATCCTCTACCTCTCAACAAAGATGTTTCTACTGTAAATATGTTAGCCTAACCTTTGATCAGATAAAACCATTGGGGGAAAGCCAGCATTGTTTCCGTTTGATATCAGCCACCTGTGTACAGAAAATTGGAAAACACTCCTTCCCTAGTCCCAGTTACAATACCGAGAACACAGGCCTAAATAGACCACTTCGATCCTGTACCTCTAAACGATGAAGTTTCTACGGTAAATGTGTTAGCCTAACCTTTGATCAGATACAACCATTGTTTGCATCTAGTATTATACAGCCACGTGATTATAAAAAAAGTAGAACACGCTCCCTTCTCACGGGATAGCCCCACTTACAGTACCAAGGACACGGGCAGAACAAGACCACTTTGGATTTCTACCTCTAAAGATGAAGTTTCTACTGGTACTTCTTCCACTGCTTTGCGCTGTGAGCGCCACGGAGAATGTTCTAGACGTCATGCGTAGTCTTCAGCTAAGGAGTTTGGTACAACTGCTGGAGGTTGCTGATCTGAGTCCTACTTTGGAAAACGCAGGTATGTGAAATTTCACGTGTCACTTTGGGGAAGAGGGATTGGTGGGCGCTAATCTGAAAAGCGCAATGCAAAAATGTATTTTTTATGTCTTGGATACCCACTGTAATGACCCTTGGTTCATAGTGACAAACCCATATAAAAACAGAGCATTACGATCGCGAATTAAAAATATGCTGTCCAAACAAACATCTACTGTAGATGTAGTTATGTTTATAATCTAATTTTTTTCTCTGCCTTTCACAGATTCTTGCACAGTATTTGCACCGTCAGATGCCGCTTTCGCTAAGATCCCCCCTGGCATCAGAAAGCAGTTATTGAGCAATCAACTTCTGCTGAGAGAGGTCGGTAGTTCTGCCTACGAAGTATAATGCCTAAATGTTAGAGTAGTGTAACATCTTTGCCTAACGAATTTTTTTCTGGGGTTTTGATTTTGTTTAAACAGACAATTTGAATGTCCTTTATCATTAGGAGTGCATTTGTATCGCTAAATCTAATGTATGTTTCCTTTTTTTTGTTTTCACTGACAACTTACTCTTCCAGGTATTGGCATTCCATGCGAGTCCCAAACAGTACATGTCGACCGACTTGAAGAACAATCAGCTTGTGGAGACACTTTTGAAAGGTTTCTTAGTGCGCATAAACATCTACCCTTCAACAAACGTAAGTGATTCGACAATGTAAAACATTTGAGGGTGTATCTTTCTCTATCCGAAACGTACTTGTCACGCTTTTCCTTCCAACTATATCTGCTGATAGACCTTTGTATCACAGTGTCACTAGTACTGTAGCTTGAGAAAGTGACCTGGTTCGTTCAAATATATGCATCAGGTGTGACAACGTGAATGACCTGTTTTACATACTTCACATGTGAATAGCTAATTTATACATGTCCGTTATCGCTGCCCTTTGTATTTGTTTGTTTGCTTCTCAAGTTATTTGTTTGTTGTTTGTTTGGATTACGCAATACACAGCTGCATATACGGACAGATTCATTAGAGTTATATTGTGTAATAGATGAAGAATTTACTTTAAACTGTAAACACTGGAAAAAGATATTGTGGTCGATGTTTTTTGCAATTTCTAAATGACTGATTTTATATAAGTGTGCCTGTAAAGCTCATAATAGCATCTTATATAGAGATATGACGTCCTATCATGTTATGCTAAAATCCTCTAAGATCTCGAACTTCTAAGTACAGCCTGGACCTTGGTACAAGACAAATAAAGTAACCACATACAATTCTCGTCAAAATCTAGACCATCACGGCTGACGGTTCCCCAGTCAGTAAGCCAGACAACAAGGCCAGTAACGGGGTGGTGCACGTGGTGGATCAGGTCCTGTATCCGTTCCCTACCGGTACCGTGGACGGAGAAATCAGCCATAACAACAATCTCTCCGTGCTGAACGAAGCTGTCGATAAAGCTGGTCTGGGAAGTGCTTTAGATGGTAAGAATTCATAACCGGCCACTTTATTTGATACAATAGACTTTAGTTGTTAAAACAAGGATTTTCTCAAAGATTCAAATGACCTTGCATTAAATCACGAGACCTCACGGACACCAGCGATTGGTCAAAAGTGCTAGGCAATTTGTATCGCCCGCCGTGACTGTTGAGTGATGGGAATTAATTCTATTATCTATCATATGTAATAACCTCGATGATAGTGACATAAACATGTATTGTAGCGATATCCAAAGCTGCCCTGAGTATCAAGATAGAGATTAAGTGCAAAGTCCGCAAAAGATCAGAACAAGCAAAGATGGCGAAAACAAAATGGCAGGGCCTCAAAGCATGCTGGGTATGACTAAGCTGCCCCACCAAAATGAGAGGGGGATTTGCATTTTAATACTTTCGTGACGATTTTATTTAGTTACTTTTTTGTTGTTGTTTTTCGCACAGGCGACGGACCCTTTACCCTTTTTGCTCCAACCAACGACGCTTTCAAGAAGCTCCCCAACGGGACCCTACCCAGTCTTCTGAAGAACGTGACGGCACTGACAGAAATCCTCACCTATCATGTCGTCAGTGGCGTGTACTACAAGGCCGGCTTGAGCGATGGAGAAGAACTGACGACCTTACAGAAAGGAAAACTTGTTTGTCACGTCAATGCAAAACCCGGGTCAGGTATGCGATCAAATTAGCTTTTGAAAAAAAGACATACAGTTGACAACCACAACTAAGTTGGGAGTTTTTTAAGTAAAGACATCTATTCTTCAAATTACTTCCATTTCCCATGCATCCATTAAATTTCGTTATCCTTACATCTATTTTTATTGTTTTCAACAGACCCCCAGCTGACGGTAAACAACGCAAAGGCTGTCGGACTTCCAATCCCAGCAGTCAACGGGGTGGTGCAAATGATTGACACCGTCCTCATCCCTCCAAAATAACGTAGTTTTTAGAACACAAAAGATCCTCTAATAATATGCTCTCATAGTACGTAATTAGTTCTCACAGGAATGTTCATAACTGCTTTGAAAATGTAATAAAGGTAAACAGGAGCCGATTGGTTGTTTTGTGGTCGTTAAATCGCTAAAACGTTAAGAATCATAACCATGCAATGTATATATACGCTGTATCATGCACCATACCAAGATATTTGTTTCACAATAAGATTTTAAGAGCAATCATTTAAGACGATTTTTAACTAAGAGAAAAGATACTTGATGTGGTCTAGTGTTCATTAGCGTGGACAGCAATATTCATCTTTGATATCAGCTAGCCAACATTCTATATTTGTCTCGAGTTCTATGTTCAATTTTAAGCAAAATACTAACAACGTTTTCATTTAGAAATTACAATGACAAATTCGAATATGTTTACCTTTGTTTTTAACTGAAATACGCTTTTGTCTTTTA
The DNA here is from genome assembly GCF_035083965.1 of Branchiostoma lanceolatum. NCBI lineage: Eukaryota > Metazoa > Chordata > Leptocardii > Amphioxiformes > Branchiostomatidae > Branchiostoma > Branchiostoma lanceolatum. Next base: position 14,801,822 of record NC_089729.1, read on the forward strand.
TATAGGAATTGTATCGATCTTAGCTTAGTTTAACAAATGAAAGCTACAGTTTGTGATTATATAAACCTTTGACATGGCTGTTATCTTTATCTTATTTTACTGACTTTTGATATAATATTGTGGTTCATATTTTGTCATGTCTTAATGCATATAACTAAAAAGTTTTGAGACAGTAGCAAAGTGGCTAGATGCTATCTGTATAAGCTATAAGATTAATCATCAACTACAGAATAAATCCTACGCCTGCGCCGTTATCTTATTTGTTGAGTTGTCAAATATATTGACCTAGTAACCTTTGATCCCAAAGCTAGTTTTGGGTGGGGGTTACCGTTGTTGGTAATCTAGCTACGTCGCACAGAGTAGAGTAACTTTAAACAGGTCACCAGAAATCAGTTCAGATGAACTGAGTCAGAACACTAGCTACAACGATGAGGTTCCTGCTTGTAATTCTCCCTTTCTGTTGCTTGGTTGGCGCCCAGAATGACGTTGTCGACGTCATGAATAATCTCGGTTTAAGGACCACGGTGCAGCTGCTGGGGGTAGCAGACCTCATCCCCACTTTGCAAGCCAGAGGTACGTCATTGACCTTACACTTTCGGGCTTTTGAGGCTAGCAAAGGCTCTGAACTGAAGTAATTTATGTAATGAGACAAAGAACAAAAATCTCCCAAATACTACATTTCCTTTACCTTTTCTTCATTAGGACTAAGCTCATATGTTACAGTATTATGTTAAAAAAACAGCCTGCTATATTAAAGTTTTATTGGGTATTCGTGGTTTTGTACTTGCACAAACGTTCATATTTAAGAATTTATCCAATAATTTCTTAGAAAGGATTTATTGTGTAAGGTTGATTGTATAAGGTTGGGCATTGCAATACAGTCTGTGTGCCATTCTAGTTACCTAATTGCAATAAAGTGACAAATTATTGACCATGTACCTGTTGTTGGCTGTTTTGTAGAACAAACATATCAATCACATATGATGAAAGACAGTTTTGTTATTAGAAATCCGAATATAGTTACAGAAAGATACAATAAGAAGGCTCCCGGTTCCAACTACGAATAGTTAATACTGACAACCTCAAAGTAAAATAGATAATTGAAAACTTAGATATACAGTTTAATCAAACTATTTGAAGACCCCATCACAGTTTTGCTTGGATATGTATATTTATGTTTTTTTTCTGCCGTTCACAGATTCTTGCACAGTGTTTGCACCGTCAGACGATGCTTTCAATAAGCTCCCTGCTGGCATCAAACAGCAGTTATTAAGCAACCAACTCCTTTTGAGAGAGGTCAGGAATCTTACCTTCAAATTGTAATGTCTAACTTTTTAATATCGTAAGGTTTAAATTTGACATGGGAAGGGGTTTATGTCTTAATACGCCCATCGACATCTTTGCCTAATGTATTTATTTCATATATGTATGTATATTTTTTTTGTTTTGTGTAACGCCGGTCGTTGAAAGTAAGCCAATATAATTCTCCTTTATCGTGAAAATGACGCTTGAATCGTTTGATAAAGGTGTAATCTTATTTGAGTTTTTCGAACCACTTCTTTACTACACTACAGGCATTGGCATTCCATGCGAGTCCCCAAACGTACATGTCGACCGACTTGAAGAACAATCAGCTTTTGGAGACACTTTTGATTGATATGATGCGAATCAACATCTATCCATCTACAAATGTAAGTATCTAAACGGAACAAAAATCTTTATCTAGAATAGTATCAGGAATTAAGTAGTGACATTTTCTTAAGATCGTGAAGTTAGGTTTGCTGATTGACCTTTGCGTTACTTTGCCTGTAGGTTAGAAACCTTCCTGGAACTTACTAATAATAGATTGCGTATCAAACGGTAATGCTTCTATGTTGAAAAACCAATTAATATTAATTCTTTCACGGTTACAGAATGTGACCAACTAGATCGTACAATATACAGGCGCATCAGGTGTGGCAGTGTGAAGGACCTATCTTACATGCATGGTCGTTATCGCTGCCCATTGTTTGTGTTTTTTAAGTTAGAAAAATAAATACACAGTAGACTGCCTCAGATTTGTACTGAGGACTATAAGCTGTATATTGGGACAGATTTATCATTGTTTTATTGTGTGATGAATGACGATTGCACGTTCAACTGTAAACATTGGGAAAAGAGAGAGCAGATAGACTATAAAGCTAAAAAGTCGGTGTTTGACAAGTTCTTAATATTAATAGTGGCATTTCATAGGCTGTGCGTAAAGTGTCAAGATGGAATCCAAATTAGAAAGTTTCTTCGTGTTATGTTATAACGTTTGAGATGTCGAACTACCAAGCAAAAAAAACATTTAGAATTCAAAATCTAGACCATCACAGCTGACGGTTCTCCGGTCAGTAAGCCAGACAACAAGGCCAGTAACGGGGTGGTGCACGTGGTGGATCAGGTCCTGTACCCATTCCCTACTGGAACCGTGGACGCAGAAATCAACCATAATGACAATCTCTCCGTGCTGAACGAAGCCGTCGATAAAGCTGGCCTGGGAAGTGCTTTAGATGGTAAGAATTAAAAGATACTTATTTAATAGTATAAACAGGGATTTTGTCAAAGTTACATTGATAATAGGGGCAAGAGGGTGATACGGGTAAGAATTCAAATGATCTAGCAAAAGGTCACGAGACCTCACAAACATATGACACCAGCAATTGGTCAAAAGTGTTAGCAAGTTTGTATCGCCCACCGTCTCTGTTGAGTGATGGAATTTAATTCTACTACTATTAATCATATATTATTAGCTCGATAAAACTGACATGATAAATTGTATTGTAGCGATAATCAAGTACAAAGCTATCCTGTGTAGCGACAAAGAGAGTAAGTGCAAAGTCCATAAAATATCAGAACAAACAAAGATGGCGGAAACAAAATGGCAGGACCCTAAAGCATGCTGTGTAAAGCTGAGCTGCCCCACCAAAATGGAAGGGGGTGTAATTCACAGTTAACTTTCGTGAAGATTTTATATAGTAACTTTGTTGTTGTTGTTGTTTTTCGGACAGGCGACGGACCCTTTACCCTTTTTGCTCCAACCAACGACGCGTTCAAGAAGCTCCCTAATGGAACCCTGCCTAGTCTTCTGAAGAACGTGACAGCGCTGACAGAAATCCTCACCTATCATGTCGTCAGTGGTGTCTACTACAAGGCCGGCTTGAGCGATGGAGAAGAACTGACGACCTTACAGAAAGGAAAACTTGTTTGTCACGTCAATGCTAAACCCGGGCCAGGTAGGCGAAGTTTTGAAAAAGAGATATAAGACATCATCAGTAAATGTCTATCACTGACTAATTTTTTTTTTTTCATTTACTTTCCATTCTTCCATACTTTTGTTTCCAATAGAATCATCCATTCGGTATCTTTAAACTTCAATCTGTTTTTATTGTTGTTTACAGACCCCCAGGTGACGGTAAACAACGCAAAGACTGTCGGACTTCCAATCCCAGCAGTCAACGGGGTGGTGCAAATGATTGACACCGTCCTCATACCTCCAAAATAACCTAGTTTTTAGAACACTAAAGATCCACTCATAATGTGCTCTCATAGTATGTTATTAGTTATCATAAGAATGTTCATACCTGCTTTAAAATGTTATTAAGGTAAACAGGAGCCGATTGGTTGTTTCGTGGTCGTTAAATTGCTAAAACGTTAATCATCATAACTATATGCAATGTATACGCTTAATCATGCACAACAAGATATTTGTTTCACATTAAGATTTTAAAACTAATCATTTTAGAATGTGTTCAACTTTTTTTAAACTGAAAAACGTTTTGTTCTTTATATAGGAATTGTATAAATCTTAGCTAACTGTTAAGTATATTTTCGACATGTCGTCATGATGCCGCTTATGTTCATTGGCACAAACAACAATATAAAACTTTGATACCGGCCTGCCTTTTATGCTCGATTTTAACAAAATGCGAACATTTTCTTTTAGAAATTCAATAACTCAACCGGGTATTTAACATCTTCGTATTAAACTGATTCAATGTGTATACAGTTATTATGATGTTGATCTTTATTTCGTGAATATCTGGACTGTATTTAACATGCAGCTGTTATCATTATCTCATCATACTAACTCTGAAACCTATCACGAAATTTTGGCTAATCTTATGACATACATTGATACATATGACTTAACGACACAAGCAAAATACTCAGTGAGCAAATCTTAACATGCCCTGTTACAAGAAAGGATTTATCTAAATAAGCCATTAGATTTATCATCAACTGGATAATAAATCCTAGAGCAGCATCGTTGTTTTATCTGTTCAGTTGTCAAATATCTAATGACCTTTGAAGTTTGATCCTAAATCTAATGGAAGCAAGGGGAGGGGGTCACCCGTCATTGTTAGTAAAAGAACTGATAACCATGGCGCACAGAAAGAAGAACGAGTTCCTATCTCAGCCATATAGGTCAGAAATAAGTTCAGACAAACTTAGTCTAAACTTTAGCTGCAGCGATGAGGTTCTTGCATGTATTTCTGTCTCTCTGTTGCTTGGTTGGCGCCCAGGACAATGTGTACGTGGTTAACGTCATGCGTAGCCTCGGTCTTAGGACCATGGTGCAGCTACTGGAGGTTGCAAACAAGTCATTAGAAAAAAATCTATATTATGAGCTCCCAAAAAAAGGCCCATAGAGCTTACTATGGAGGATAGAGCGACCAAAAATTTGACGGATCGAAATGTGTCAAGTTAAAGTTAAAGGATGTTTTTCTGATCCATTCACTAAAGGTGGTATTGAAGAACCGTTTGACATTGAAGACGCTAACTTGATATTACCTCATCAATCTTTCACCGAATTCTTCTGTCTATAACTCCATAGGAAATAGGAAGCCCATGTGTTGTATTTGTCCAGAAATGTCAGCGATTATTTAGTTATTTATTAATCTTTAGGGTAGATGTCCAAGTGACAGCGTTGATTTAGCCACTGTTAGCTGTCTAGCTCCCAAGCTGATCTTTATCACTGCTTCGGTCGCTGCCTGTTACGTACAGAAGGGGGCGCTGCGGCACGGCTGCTGTTGGCACAGGTGGTTCGCATTTATGGACTTGGTCAAATTTGTAGGCACGGCACCAAAAAATGACTAAGTGTTTGCAGCGCCAGAGGGTTCAGAGGGCTGAACCCATTTTAATCCAACGGAACCCGCCAGAACCCATCTCCCTGCTAATGAGGGTTCATAGTCACTGGACCATGGTAATTATGAACCCACTGAAAATTGACCAGAACTCACTTTAACCCTCAAAACCCGAATTCACCCCATTTAACCCATCTGGATAGACACCCTTGGTTATCCCAAACACGCTCCGCTGGAGCACATCCTGGATATTCAAAACCTGCACCCTTGGCTTGGGACGTGTTCTGGCGAAGCAGCCAAACAATACGTCTTGACTCTGTGAATGCTGATTCCGACGTGATGACGAGTTTCTATTGCTATTAGAACCACATGTACAGCCCGTTCCAAAGGGGTTGTACATCATGTAAGTAGGGTATTCATGCTCTAATACTAAACGGACAACCGTTGCACATGACACGGCTTCTTACAGTGAAGTTTGCCCGTTCACAGGACTACGTTGGTCCGTTGGTGGGATGCAATCAGCTCAGAGTTTTCCCATCAAGATCCAGACCGTCCGCTCTTCTGCTGACTATCCCATATGTCGGCAAATCATCGGGCGACGTTTCTGGATATGCAGAATCCGCTCTTCTGCTGACTATCCCAATATGTCGGCAAATGGCGACACTTCTGCTGACTATCCCATATGTCGGCAAATCATCGGGCGACGTTTCTGGATATCCAGAATCCGCTCTTAAATTCTGCTGACTATCCCAATAAGTCGGCAAATGGCGACGTTTCTGGATATCCAGAATCCGCTCTTCTGCTGACTATCCCAATATGTCGGCAAATGGCGACGTTTCTGGATATCCAGAATCCGCTCTTCTGCTGACTATCCCAATATGTCGGCAAATGGCGACACTTCTGGATATCCAGAATCCGCTCTTCTGCTGACGACCGCCCGCAGTGATTGTTTACGCCCGGGTTTCCATTGTTTGATTCGCGATGAATCACGGCGAATGATTAGAGTAGAGCTCATCGTGGCTTCCATTTGTTAAATCATGACCCAAAAAACATTCTGGGGATGTTACATTTGTGACGTGTGCATAACGGAGTGTCGCCATCTTTGGTTAAATTTGTTAGAAAGGACCAGCGCGCAGCGGCTGAATTGATTCTACACAAACCCGGCGCTGATAAAACAAAGATGGCGACCTTCTGGCTACGATAATCACATGCAAGATAGTCTCCGCCTTTTAAAACACGAAGCTCCTCCCCCAAGAGCACGATCTGGATAGACACCCTTGGTTATCCCAAACACGCTCCGCTGGAGCACATCCTGGATATCCAAAACCTGCACCCTTGGCTTGGGACGTGTTCTGGCTATCCAGAAACTGCTCCTGAGCGGATTCTGGATAGAGCGCTAGCGACGTTTCTGGATACAACAGGGCCGGACGAATAGAACGCGGGGATTGTGACAGTAGGTCAATGAACAACATCTGCTTGAGGAGTAGGGCCGAATTTTTATTAAAGTTAACCCTTGCCAGTTAAGCGATCATACAACTTCCTTGGGTGAAGGAAAAGAAAAAGAAAGAAACAGTTATAAATAATGCAATAAAAAGATATTTCTTAAAGGCATCCAATTCAATGTAACGTCAGTGCAATCTTTTTTCACCATAACCTCCAACCGACAGATAAGCCCAGGGATGGGATAACAGTTTCTGTGTTACATTACGTAGAGTACAGTTGTCCATTTACGTTAATCATGTACCGCCATGCAACTAGGAATGGAAAGTAAAACTTAATACTGATTACGGGTGAGCCCAGGGTACTGCCCCCTCTCATGTCTGGACAGATTTGACTGTCGACACCATGGTAGTGAATTGCACAATGTATCCAGTGGGTAGATATGATTAGATGACTAATAGATCAGTGACAGATCATTCTCCTTATAGCAGAGCCGAACCCGCGTTTACCTCGTTCCGGTGAATGCAGGTAGTTTCTACGGCCGCGGATTCAGCTCTGCCATAAAATAATGTGACATCACGTCAGCACCGCACCACCAAAAGCGACTGCTATGTCTGTAGCCCTTACCGAGTCGCTGTGTGGTTTCCGACTAGATGTACGTAAAGACGCCGGCCTTTTATTGTTGCAGCAGTATGTGACAATAGCACTGCCGGGAACCTCTAACCACCGACAACACCCCATGTCACCCTTAACGAGAAATCGAATCCTCGCGAACTTGAATGCATTCATAGTAATAAGACCAATCTTTATTGAGTACAGCATGCTGTCTGCCAAAGCGTAATGCCGCCTTTGGTAGGCGTGTGTCTCTTAATGGTTCCGACACGTCCCGTGACCCGTCTGGGACCTCCCATACGATTCCTATCAACGCGTACGTGACTGTCAATGGAGACCGCCTTCTTTTTTTTTTACTCAAAACAGTTTTAAACACATTGCCGGTATTGCGTCTTTACACCGGCAGGTATCGGCTCATTTGTAAAGCGTTTGCCGATTTTTAGCGCATCTTTTAAGTCAACTTGTCGAGGATTTAAAAAAAAAAAATTGGTGCAGTTATCCGGCATTGGTGATAATGCGTGGTGCAGATATGCGGAGTCACTAACAATGCAGTGAATGGGAACCGGTTTGGGGTTTGGCGCAATTAAATGGAAGGTGCGTTTATCCGAGGTGCAATTAAGTGGCTTCTACTGTACAATCAAAAGATATTTCTTAAAGGTATGCAATTCAATGTAACGTTAGTACAATTTTTTTCACCATAACTTCCAACCGACGGATAAGCCCTACTCTAGAGAATCACCCCTTTGTTTGGCCCATCTCGAGTAGTCATTCCAGGGGTGTTCATTATATGCTTAGCAGGGATGAGGCAGAGTCTTTCTGTATGACGGTCTGGATCTTGATGGGAAAACTCTGAGCTGATTCGATCCCACCAACGGGCCAATGTAGTCCTTTGAACGGGCAAAGTTGCTGTAAGAAGACATGGCATGTGCAACGGCTGTCCGTTTAGTATCAGAGCATGAATACCCTACTTACATAATGTACAACCCCTTTAGAACGGGCGGCCCACTACAAGACCCTACGACATATGACATGTATGACATGTGGTTCTAATAGCAATAGAAACTCGTCATCCCGTCGAAGTCAGCATTCACATAGTCAAGACGTATTGTTTAGCTGTGCTTCATTCAACAGCTGGTACGTACGGAACGTGGCAAACAATGTAGCTGTACACGTCTGTTTTGGGATGATCATGAGACCTCTCCAAAGAAGGTATGTGTATCAAATCATACTGTGCACCACACGTGAAACAAATCAAAGGAGCGAGTAGAAACAGACGTGATCCCAATCGAGATTCGAATCACGCCGAAACCGGAGGCCAGATCACAGGCACGCACGCTAGGCTAAAAGGTCGCGACCAGTTAGCCTGGTCAGTTGGAGGCGCTTGAACCCTCACTGTTACACTACTCCCCCTTTTCTTTCAAGACTCGGTAGAGGCCATTCCAAGACCTTTCGTAGGGAGGCCGTATAATTTTCAGGGGGAGGGGGGATTCTTGTCTGCGGCATCCGGAAGTCTTGAAAAACAGACAAAAATTGCTAAGATGATTGCATACTAGTTGCTTCGGGCGACTCTCAAGAAATGTCTTCGTTTTCCTGTAATTAACCACGCCGTTCGGAATGTCCTGGTGCCGATAGGGGCCCAAAATGTTATTTAGCGACTAGTGCGCACATGTTCAAAAATTCGTTTTCGGCCATTTGGGGATAGAAGATCATTACTTTTTAGGGTCTAGAAACCAAACGACCGTGTAGCATTTAACTGAAACTGGTGGAATCGACTCCCAGAAGAAGTAATCAACGCTCCCTCAGTCAATGCCTTCAAAGCCAGATTCGACAGGTACATGGAAGTTCACCCTGTTAAGTACAACCACAGAGCTTTGGAACATCCACACAAACCCACCATGACAGTTGAGTGAAAAGGAATTCAACAATGAAGAGCGGTCTAAACTGGAACAGTCCTACCTGACCGAAAATTCTACTCTACTCTTCTCTACTCTATTGCCATGTCGCCTGTCATCGACTACAGGAGTCAGTGATAATGACAATCTTTCAATCAGACTGTTGTAGTAAGGGTATTTGCAGAAACAATAATATGCACGAAGGTCAATTCGGTTGCCCCATTCATATTTATGTGCCAAACTAGCTGTATCATGATCAGTTTGCCGAAGAGTCTTGTTCACTAAAATTCCAAGTGGTCTAAGCGGGGAGAGGTCAAGGGTCAACATGGTAAATCATATTTGAAATCACTGTATACTGGCTACCACAGAATTGTCAGTCCCGAAATGAAGCGTTCAAAAACTTTGGTTTCCCTAGCATTGGTTGCAGGCTTCTCGTACGGCGACCTGTCAACTTATTGGGGCCAGATTATTTGGCTGGCAACCAGTCACTGGCTGGCAACCGTACCTGCTGGGGCCCGGTCCCGGGCCCGTATCTGCTTGGGGTCTCGTAAACGCCGTGGATCCGGTTACAGGATCCCAAGCAGAGACGGGTCCCCAGCAGATATGGTCCCCAGCAGATATGGTCCCCAGCCACGCTCCTCCGCAGCGTCCTAATAAACAGCACTATTCCAACACTGAATGCGTGTACGAGTCCTTTCTGGAATACATTATACGCATGAGCGCTAAGTGGCGCGGCGCCTGGGTTCGTCACACAGACGGTCCTGGGAAAGAGATCGTATTTTCCGCCAATAGCATGCTGGGAGAAGCAAACTGTCCTGGGAACGTGTTGATTATTGGCGGGGAATCCAAAACTCGCTTCCGTAGCAAACTCCCTTCCGTGGCTAAATCCCTTCCGTGACATAACTCCCCTTTGTAAAGGGGTATCTTAACAGCGCCAACAATAAGGTACTTTGTAAATCTTCGTTTCTTCGAACGTATCACCATTGTACAGCATTTTACCCCCAAAAATCGTCAACTTGCGTCTTGTTTTAGGCCGTGCTAGTTAGAAGAAATAACGGTTAAATGAAGAAGATCGCCCATACTGGCGTGCACACATAACTATACTGGGGATCTGTCAACAAACAAAACAAAACAAAACAAAAGAAAACAGACAGCTGTGAATTCCAGAAAATTTCTTTGTTGACCTTGATCTGACATAAATCTATTTCTATGTCCACGATTTAAACCTATGGCTTCTCCGGGGCGCTGGGTACGAGCGTGGTCCACTGCCGAAGAATCTGGCCCCAATAAGTTGAAACTTCGTCGTGGGAGAAGTCTGCAACGGAGGCTAGAATTTCCCGTCTTCAATTAATTGTACAGTTAAACACTAGCAGTTAAATGAGCAAAGGATAGGTGTCACAAGTCTGTCAGTGTAATATAACTAGCTGCTGCTGCGCAGCGCGCCTGCGGAGCTGGTGTGCTTATACGAATAACGTCGTTATATCAACAAACGTTAGGATTGCCAAGAATCATTTACTCACGGTATACATGTTATATGTAATTACCGTCTTTGTTTTCCTAATGATAAGGTCCATTATGCGACACTTTTTGGTCGCCTCCTGTTAGCAAGGGTCTTTATGAAAGCTATACATGTGTAATCATGGAAGAAATGAGGTGCCATTTTTACCTTCTCTTCTTCGTAAACTCCGAAGAGAACTAACTTTCCTGTCTATTCACAAACTGCACAGACATATTATGGGAAAGACGTGCGCATGTCACGTGACGGTAGAGTTCTCATTATCTCCGTGGTAAAGAGTTACAATATCACACTTGACAGTCAGTGGCACGAAGGCCTAAACATAGTGAACGCCAATGTTCAATAGATTTAGAAAACTATGGGATTGCGAGATGACTGTTTACCCCAAGAACAGAAAACATCAACTGTTTACTGAAAGGGAATATACAAACTGTTTACATTATCGGAAAAATATAAAGAGACGCACGCCTGCAATAAAGATTGGTCTCTACCCGTACACTGTCTTATTACTGTGAATGTATCTAAGTTCGCGGGAATTTGATTGCGCGTTAAGGATGACATGGGGTACCGGGTGTTGTCGGCGGTTTTAGGTTCGCTGGCACTTACTGATTTCACTCACTGTGTCCTGAGACGTCTTTCCTGAGAATTTGAAATTTACTGTTTTATTACATAAACGTGGCCCTAACAAGAGGTGGAATCTACGGTGTTATCGCACTGTGTTGTCATGCTTGAGTCATGTGAAGTTACTTAATGAACGAAATAATCTCCCTCACTTTCCGTCCATCCATTTCAGCGCAGTACGACCAAAACAGCCTGCTGCATGATGTCATATTTCTGCCACTACACATCGTACATTGCGTGATGCAACCTCAGACCCCCCATGAACAGGCAGTAATCATGACGTCGCAACGTTGTCGGAAGAGGATCTTCATTCTGATTTCTCTCATCTTATTATTTATGGTTTCGTACAACCGTTTCTATGCTTATGTTTATAAAAACAAGCATACGGATCAAGATATGCATGGAAAGGTTCAGCAAAGGAGTAAGCTACAGAAGCACGAGGTTCCAATGAAGGCCCGAAGAACTGCGATTCTCATCATGTCCCAGATGAGAAGTGGCTCCTCATTCGTGGCTGAGATCTTCAACCAACATCCGGGAGCTTTTTACGTGTTTGAACCGCTCTGGGCGGTGAGCTATCTGTCCAATGGAAAGTACAACAACGCCACCTGGCAACGCAGCATGATGACTGCACTGATGACGTGTCAATTCGAGGGATAAGAACAATTCTTGTCGTTTTACCTGAATAGTGTGAACTTTAATGCTGTTCCGAAAAGTGAAGCGTTGCGCAGTGTTTGTAGGTATTTCAGCAAAAAATATCCACGAATCAAGAAGACATGCCCTATACCGTCCATCCCTGGTGTTCTGGGCAGGGCTTGCAGGGCGAAGAAGTTTACTGTCTTCAAGACTATTCGTATCACAGACATCGACTTGATTTGGTCTACTCTGAAAAAGATCGAAAACGAAATAGACCTAAAAATTATCCATTTGGTGAGGGACCCGAGAGGCACCATAGCCTCTCGGATGGGCGTGAAATACAAGCATGTCAAACGGGCGTCATATGCGGGCATGGACGTTAGAGAATACGACCTGTATGGTCTTTGTCGTCGTACATTGAAGAACGTACAACAAGAATCAGGGACAAACAATTTCCTACGAGACAAATACGCTCTGGTCAGGTATGAAGACATCATCGAAGATATAACAGGTATGATAGAGAGACTGTACAGCTTTGCCGGCGTCCCTAGTCACCCGCATGTTCTGCGCTGGATGCGATTCCACACGAAATCGGCAGGGGGCGGGCCGTTCTCCAGGACGAGAAATGCAAAGAAAACTGCCAATGACTGGCGGTCCAAACTCGCTTTCAGTCAAGTCAAAACCATACAAGAGTACTGTGCCGAAACGATGCATCTTTTGGGATACAAGTTTATAGCTGATGACAGGATGTTGAAAAATAGGTCACTATCTCTTCTAGAACGTAATCAAAATGTAATGGGCGTACAGTCGGAGATATATCCATATATATATGCATAAAGCCTCTATGGCTACTATTACGCGTGCGCGGAACATTCCACAAATACCCCGGCACTGATGGGATGGAGACATTCCTTTCAACCAAACACATAATATAACTCTTTGGCGCGCTCCTGAAGCGTCGCCAAAAAGGACCAGAGAGCCTGCCATGGAGGCTACCATACTAGAATGTTTGTACCACTTCTGATATCTTCCGACTGCCTTCGCGTGTTACATAGATCTCAAGAGATGGTCTTGAATGCTTAACGTGTCTTCAAGTGGAATATTCGTTACTGCTAAGTTACAGTCCGCTCTGTTCACATTGTATTAGCCTTGCTTGCCAATATGAAAACAGGAGTTCGAAGCTCTCTCACCTCCGTCAAATATTCAGTTTTACTTATGTCATGTTTAATTGCTTATCAATAATTCATTAAATGTGTCAATTGAACACTTCTTGTCACTTTACGGTGAACGTATCTATTGTGATAGTGTAGTTTATAGTTTGACATTGTTTATATGCATATTACGAGAAGTTGCGTATGAAATATTGCATTAATCAGTACAAGTGTTTAAAAGTACTTAGTTATCAAAGTCGGACTTGTCCCGTTACAAGCAAGGGTTTGATTAAATAAGCCATAAGATAATCATCAACCAAGAGTAAATAAAGACGAAGCCTGTGTCATATGTAGTCAGTTGTCAAATAAATAGAGTCTGACCTTTGACCCTAAAACTAATTAGGGGAGGGGGTTATCGTTGTTGGTAATAAGATCTAGCCACGTCAGACTGAGGAGAAGAACTTAGCTCACCAGAAATCAGTTCGGATAGATTGAGTCTATCGACACTACCTACAACGATGAGGTATCTGCTTGTACTTCTCCCTCTCTGCTGGTTGGTTGGAGCCCAGAACGACGTTGTCGACGTCATGAATAAGCTCGGTTTAAGGACCACGGTGCAGCTGCTGGGGGTGGCAAACCTCATCCCCGTTTTGCAAGCCAGAGGTACGGTAATGGCCTAGCACTCTTACGGATCTCGAGGCTAGCAAACGCTTTCATCTGAACAATGTGTAGAGGCAAAGAACGAAAATCTGTATCATACTGTATTGGTTTTTCTTCAGGAAAATGTAGCTTATACGTAACAGTAATACTATTGTAGAAATTTAAAAAAACCCTGCCGGACTGCTGTTTAAGTTTTATTGGGGCCTTCACCTTTGACATATTACCCACAATGCAATTCAATGCACAGACGCAGTTGGAACCGTGAATATCATTACCATCGCATTATAGTAACTTCGATTGGTGTACTTAGTATTTTGAATCTTTGATCAACATGTCTTTTCTGTTATGCCCACAGAATCATGCACGGTGTTTGCGCCGACCGATGAGGCTTTTTCTAATCTTCCAACTGATCTAAAGGAGCAGTTATTGTCCAGCAAGATGTTTCTGATAGAGGTCAGCAAATTAACTTGTTGTCTTTAATACCGTAATGACGCCACCATGCAGGATAGGCAATTATTGCAACTGAGTAGAATATACAATTCTTGGTGGTCCAATGCCTCTCTTTTGCATGTGGAAGGGGGGGGGGGGCGCTTTGTAACAGAATGGTTTTCTCTTCTCGAGACCGGGGGGAAGTATGACATAGAAATTGGTACCGTTGAAAACATGTCATTCTGTACAGAGCGCTAGAAAATGAATGTCAAGCCCGTGTAATAAAACAGTGAGAGGGTGGCTCCTGTTTGTAAGTTTGCAAATGCCAACTTGACTGTAGTGTCTGAAATGATACAGAGTTAGCCCTTATTTGTATCATGCCACTCCTTTTCTCACACCGTCAGCCAATTGTTGCCTTCGTATTCGGAGGCTTTGTTTTCGATGTGTCTGTTTGCTTGTGTGTCAATGGTTATCTAAATAAAGTAGAGTGGCTTCACGCCAGGGCGCTGACAGAAAATTAGGTCAAAGGGCCCAAAACGGTCCTCGAATAGGTTTTCTTTAAGTTATTTCCTGTCTCCAATTTCTTGCTATATACATGTTAGTAGCTTTATGAGAGTCGTTGTGAAAAATGCATTAGACTGAATCAGTGAAAAAGTCACAAGAACATAGATAAAACCAGAAATAAAACAAGGAATACATAAAAACTTAAAAGCAGGTTTGATATCTTTGATGTTTTGTTGAAACAGGTGCTTCTGTTCCATGTGAGCCCCAATACAACTATGTCGACCGACTGGAAGAACAACCAGCTTGTGATGACTCTTCTAGAAACTATTTCGATTCGAATCAACAAGTATCCATCGACAGTTGTAAGTAATTGCCATAAATAGATATATCTATTTGAATTTTTCTTTCAACCGTTACATTTTTTTTTGCAATTAGATTACGACAGAAGTAATAAAAGCTGCTTTCTATTTTGGTATTTTCTAACAGGGGAATTTGTTCCAAAACTATTTGTCTTATAAAAACCGTTACGGTGCTAGCTGTATGTCTTATAGAGTGCAAAAGTTATATCAAGCCATTTTAACTGACTTGATAAAGTGACACAGTTCGATAGAAAATAGAAAGAAATTAGCCTTACTTTGGAAAAGTCTCACAAGCCGATAATGGAACAACAATGTTTTCCTATTTCTTTATACAACATGTATAACATGTATAACATGTATAACATTTACACAACCCCTTCTCATGTCCCCGGTTTATACTGCGCATGCGTAGTGTGTGGCATTGTGGGAGATTTTTTTAAAGTTGAAGGACATGGATGCCTAGACATAGTATCTAGCATCAGGCAAGGACTGTTGGCAAGTTAGAGGCCTTTACCTTTGTCCTCGCTCATGCGCAGTTCAAATCGTGAACCGGCTTATTGAAAACGCTGTCGGTTTCTCTTAAGGGAAAGCTTCACAAAATATGGAAAATCCTACATGTACTATGCTATATATTCCAAAGTCAAATTCTTACTTTAAGTTGTTTCACATAAGTCAGTCATAGTTTAAGGATCTTTCACCATTTGCAAATTATGCCGTGCTGACGTTTTATCACCTGATAATTGTGGCACACTGAACACTGACGTCATATAATTCAATTATCAGGTGAGATTATCGCCTTCTCACCTGATAATTGAATTATATAGTTTTCCTTTAAACGTTAACCAGTTACCTTTTCCCCAACTTCTAGGCGATGACAGCTGACGGAGGCGTGATTAGTAGCCCTGACAACAAGGCTAGTAACGGGGTGGTGCACGTGATCGATCAGGTTCTGTACCCCCTGCCCTTTGACACCATCGCCAACGAAGTAGGCATGGTCGGCCAGTTGTACGAGTTGAGCAAAGTCATCGAAAAGGCTGGTTTTGGAAAAATATTAAGTGGTAAGATCATTCATTAGATGTTTGCTTTTATTGATAATTTTTGGGATATTTGGGATTTATTACATTTTTTTCTTTGCTCAGAAATATCTTGCATGTTTCAAGTTTTGTGAAAAATGTATCATACACGTACACGTACATGTACATATATATAGCGACTCTGCTTCAATCTATTCTTACCTCTTTTGACCATTACTGATTTTAATTTTAAAAAAAATCTACGCTGAGCAAGAAGTGATTTGTTTATGTCTCCAGGGGACTTCAACTTACCCACAATACACCACACAGCGCATGCACAGTTTAAACCATGAATCGACTTATTGTGGCTTGATGTATTTCGTTTTTTTTTTTGGCAGATGACGGACCTCTTACCTTCTTTGCTCCAACCGACGACGCTTTCCAGAAGCTGCCTAACGCTACTTTACAGAACCTTCTGAAGAACGTCACGGCATTGGAAGACGTTCTATCCTATCACGTTGTGGGTGGCGGTGTCTACTACAAGGCTGGCTTAAGCAATGGAGAAGAACTGACGACCCTACAGACAGGAACGCTTGAATGCCACGTCAATCGTACATCGGGCTCTGGTAAGTGATGGGTCTCACAATGAATTGAATTATCATTATTATAATTGCTATGTTTGTTTCTATTACACTAAAATTATCTCTCCAAATTTTGGGATGCTTGAAACCTAACAAGGACGACTGAGCCTATTGCACAGAAAGACGGCGCGTGTCAAAGGTTAAATTAGAAGCTGGTAGCACCCCCGTCCCGTTTAAGTAGAGGATTAATGTTTCTGTATATATGGTCCTAAATCTCAATCATAATTCTATTAACCACGAAAACTTTCATTCGAGTGGGGAATTACTATTAATTCTATTTGATAACGACTTGTACATTTTCCAATCGTTCATATTTTTTGTCATTTCAATATTTTGACTGTGTCTTATTTGCGTTTGTTCACAGAACCTCAGGTGAAGATAAACAACGCAAAGATCGTCGGGCTTGTTGTACCTGCACTGAACGGGGCGGTGCATATGATAGACACCGTCCTCTTCCCTCCAAAATAGAATTTTTGACAACGTCTAATCTCTTCCAGCTATATCTGTGTTATAGTGATGTGAAGATATGATAGAAATGCTTAAAGCCTTTTTGATAGATATCTAAGCCATTCTGCATGGTTTGATACTGTTCCTAGAAAAAAACAGTACAGAAAAATGTTGAATTCTCTGACAGTTATTATGGTAATCTGTCCCTGCTACTGTTCTAGTCTGGCAGACGATCTAATCCTTTTATGAATTTATGTGATTATGGGTGTCAATCCACCCCTCAAACTGCTGGACAGGTCGCAGTAGGTGCACTTCCTTTATGACTTGCCCTGGGTAAGAAAATCGCCCCTTTAAGGTTTCTTAGGATCATTCTTTCATATTCTGTAGAGCTGTCGAATATGTCCGGTTTATTTTTATCGACAAAGTTCATTCAATAGTCTACTCAGTGTAGTTATCAAATCAGCCACGCTTGCCATTATGGAAGATAAGCTTAATCTTTTTAGGATCATTTACAGAAAAAAATTGCTGTTATCTACTGAAGCAATATATATATATATATATATATATATATATATATATATATATATATATATATATATATATATATATATATATATGTACATGGGAAGAGAGAATATTTCATGTCGTCTATTCATAATTAAGTGGTGTGTTGAAATAACGTGTGAACGTTGAGAGTGGGCAAGACGTGCATGATACTGACATTGATCAATAAACATTTGAAACCGGATTCGCAAAGGAAAATTCGGAAAATCGGCAAGTTTAAAACAACGCCTGAGCTGTAGAGTCTGCCGCAGTGACGATCCTACTTTACATATACGTGACCCTGTTTTAGTCCCCAAACACACGCAACTGGTTCAATAGCGTGCTTGAACACGTTTTCTGTAACCCAACACCTGACTTGTATTGTTTTGAACCTAAGTAGCCCCTTACACGCAGCCGACTCAACCATTCAAACTCCGGAAAATGAACTTTGACTGATTGAACTGTTTCTCGAACTTTTGCGATGTATGTTTCGATCGTTCAAATAGTTTTTTACTAACTTTTTCTGTTGTTGAAATTTTGTTAACGCAGTACTATGTCATAGTCTTTATAGACTGACTGACTATATATAGCCCCTTCCCATAGAGATCTAACGCATAAGGAAGTATGCATATCTAAAAATCCCCCAAGTGCGTTTGCTTTCATTTTGCAAGTGTAGGGGGTAGAAGTCCGTTGAACTAAATAATCAATATCATATGCTAGGAAAGGGTTCCAAATAATGAATTACTTAGAGTTTATCAAAACGATATCGTTTCAAAGCTACACAAAGCGGATGAAATCACGACAGAGAAGTCTCCAATAGGTTTTTTCAAGACATTCGCACCCCTGTGAATGAATGGCACCGGTGCTTTCAGTAAACAAGACGTTTTAAGGAACTGTAAACTTTTAGCTTACCATGGAGATCTGACGTATAAGGAAGAATGCATATTTAAAAGTCTCCCAAGTGCGTTTGCTTTCATTTTACAGGTATAGGGGGTAGAGGTCCGTTGAACTAAATAATAAATATCATAAGTCAATACGAAAGGGTTCCAAGGATGAATTACTTAGAGTTCATCAAAACGATATCATTTCAAAGCTACACAAAGCGGATGAAATCACGACATAGAAGTCTCCAATGGGCTTTTTCCATCACATTCGCACCCCTGTGAATGAATGGCACCGGTGCTTTCTGTAAACAAGACGTTTTAAGGAACTGTAAACTTCGGAAAAGAACAGGTTAGCCGCAAGACGTTTGGAGGGAGAAAAGCACCACAGTCAGGTAAGACGTTTTCTCTAGCTCTTAAATCATTTTAAGAAGGAAGGAGGGATATATATATATATGTGAACAACTTTTTGATTATTGTTTTACCAACAAAACACAATTTTGACTTACTTTGAGAACATTTATGCCCGATTTTGAGAGGATTTTTTAACATCTAAAAGTAACAGGTGTGTACTTTAAAGATAGTCGTTGTCGTTTCTATGATACAGTTGGAGCCTGACTTTTCGCACATCAGATAATCGTTAAGGTAGACAAAGTAATAAAAAGAGGCAACACATATGTACCTTTCTCTTTAGTACTATAAAGGTTGCATGTATCATCAAAATCCTACGACAACCTGCGACGAATGAGACCGCACCGTTGCCTAGATGATATTTCCTTTGTAAGCGTTTTGGCATGCATATGTTCCATAGTTTTCATGATATACATTTCAACTTTGATTTCCATCGTTGCTTTAACTTGTAGCCTTGAGTACGGTAAACTATCCTTAGGCTAGTTTCAGACTAAAAAGATAAACAATGGCATGATGTATTATTGTTGCGCAGTTGTTCTTGCCAGTGACCGTCATATTTTTCACCAACTTTTACTTCCTTTTCGTGCAACAACATCAGCTTAGGAAAGTCCCAGAATGACAACATGTTTTTCTGCCCAAAAAAGGAGTTTGGGTCGAGTTGCATTAACACCTTGTAAGACGACGCCTGTGTACATGTAAATATTTGGGCCAGCCAGAACAATAAACCGTGACGGTGTCGATCACCGGCTGACGAATGAGCTCATGAGTAAAACAAACACATCACACAAGTCTCTATTTTTCATCGGGGACTGAAAACAGAGCTATTTTGAAGATATGAATGAACGAACAATTGGATTGATATATAAAACACAAGATGCAAGTTTGTCTACAAAACATGGCTAATAATATAAAACTACTGTGGCTTTCAAGTTCGTAGGTCAAAGGATTTGATCATGTAAACTTTGTACTCGCCTAGAACCACAACACCGTTGGTGTCTCCTATATCGTATTACCAATGAAGTATTCAGCTAACCAATACGAGGAGCAAGCACATTTTGGCGGGGATGTTTAAACTGTTGACAGTAGTAAAAAGACCTTGACAGTCAGAAAGGGTAAATTTGAAATTATGTTGTGATAATTTGATTTATATCGCAGCGCAGTTAGTCATTGTTCATTTTGTTTACTTTGTTAAAGAAAGAATTGCACTCTGCTTTCGGCTAAGCAAGAAATATCAATATAAACGCAAAAGAAGTATTTTCAAAAACACCATGTCGAACAACATGTCTACAACACAACATATTCAACTGGAACATGGCTTAAAGTACTGGTCAATTCATTTTGAATTATGTAGGCTGTACGCTGACCTCACAGAAGAAGAATCATGTCCATGAAGGTCCTGTTGTTTCTTTTCATCATTTCTACACTTCTTTTCTTCGGTGGTGAGTTGTTGTTTTTCTGTCTTAAATGTGCATGTTCTTTAATGATTGGTGTCAGGCTACCCCAAGATCTTGTTGACGGTTTTGAACCAACATTTTGATAACACAAGAAAATGAGACTGACGTAACGATGATTGTGGCTCATTGGGAGCCTAATCTATGCTATTGGTTAACACCTGACACAATTTATCATATATGGCACTTTTAGAAGGCAAACGGACACGTTTCGTTAATAGTTATGTTTTACCCATACCACAGTATGGGCAAATTAAAAAAATGCACTGTTTTTGGTCATGTTATTTTCCTCTTCTCCTCCTCCTCTTCCTCCTCCTCCTGTCAAATCTCATAAAGGAATTCAGTCCTTCTTGGGCCAAATAAGCTGAAATTTGGTACACACGTAGAGTGGGTACATAGCCCTCGGTGTTTTGTTTATTTTGACATAGGCCTTTAAAATGATTTTGTTGAGTTTTTTGGCCATCTCTAGGCAAAAAAATGTATGTTTTGGCTACCTGTGCCCCTGATAGTGCAACCAAGCCACCTTATATCTTGCATAAGTATGTCCATAGGATTTCAACACTTTTAACAAAAATGTACCAAATGACCTGAAATTGGGCATAGGCGTGCCTTGGACTTATATGATATGCGTATTCAAAATCATGAATTTTGGGCCATTTTTCGACCAAAAGTTACCTTTTTGGCTCATGTGACCTGAAAATGGTATGGGTGTGCCTATAACATATGCCCACATGACTTGATTCATACGTCACTTCAGAATGATTTATTTTGGGATGTCGGCACATTTTAGACCAAAATTGTGTATTCTGAGTCCATTTTTGTACGGGTGACCTTTTTTGTACTTCAATTTAGGACTGCATTGAATATGCCAAAGTCTATTTGATTATGAATTGGGTCACCTGAGGAAGAGTCCATTCCTGCATAGGGGTGTCAAATTGGAAAAGTTCCATTTTGGACGGAGATGACTTTGCAATAGCAGATACTTGCAGACATTTTGTCTTTGATATTTCAATTTTCCCCAGGTGTACTTTTGGAACAGTCCGATTTGCATGGAGAAGGAGATAGTAAAAAAATACTGTCTTTGCTTGCAAATGTTGCCTGTATCTCTGCTTATGGTGTCGTCAATTAAGTATTATTGGATAGGCCGAATTTATTACTGGATAGGCCAAATACTCTCTCTTCGCAGCCAGGGGCTGAATTGCGAGGAGCGCACATTGGCGGAGCTAGATCGCAAGGGTCTGTAGCGACTGCCGTTCAGGCGCGCAGGTGACCTCAATACGACCATTGCCCCATGTGCAGCCATAGGACTGTAGGTTTTGAACCACGCACACCGGGAAGGACCCCTACTCTTTTCGATATGTGTGGGAAAATAAATAATCGCAAATGCGCTGTTAACTCTTTGTTTGTCTAGATGGCTGGCGGCGTAGACGACGTAGAGCACCGCCACCACCTGGCCGACCAGGCCCACCCGGCCCCAGAGGTCCACCTGGCCCTCGTGGTTCAAGAGGCTCCACCGGGTCACGCGGTCCTCCTGGTTCAAGAGGGCCCGCCGGGTCACGTGGTCCTCCTGGCTTAAGAGGTCTCATAGGGCCACGTGGTCCTCCTGGTCCAAGAGGTCCCAAAGGGTCACGTGGTCCTCCTGGACCAAGTGGACTCGCCGGTTCCGCTGGAGTGAAAGGGCAAAAAGGAGCCAAAGGTAGACAACGTTTTTATTTGCACCAAATGTTACCTTCCATTCAATTACTATTACATTTACGTGCCAATTGGTGTACTGTTACATTTTTCAGAGAAACAGAATAGCATGTCTGCCGATATTGAGATGAAATACAGCTAACTTTGTTTTCATACATATTGTTGCAGGAGATTCTGGACCAGTCGGTCCGAAAGGTGACGCAGGCATAATCGGCCCAATCGGACCAAAAGGTAATAAAATATGACACCTGTACCCTGTATACTGTCTACATACAACAATGGATCGTATTACATTTGTCACACAAGTTGAAAAAGAAGAAGTCACTTTTGCAGGACTTTTAAAAACTGTAGACTTATAAATGAAATAACTCTGTAGACTTGTCAACGAAATAACCCATTGGCAAGCTATCAGCTTTAGCGTTACAGCCCCAGCCTTCTTCTAGGGAAGAATTAGCCTTTAACTTTGACACGTAATTTCATGGACGCATGACTCGAGCAATGGGCAGAATCAAGTACGGCATATCTGACTAATCTAAATTTTTTTGCAGGAACCATTGGACCTGTGGGCCCTATGGGTTCCGTAGGACGAAAAGGCGACAGAGGCACTATTGGCCCTATCGGACCCCAAGGTAAATATACCTTGATTAGTTTCTTGGCAAACGATATAGAGGATAATTGCTTTATATTCAAGGCATGTTACTTTGATGATATAATGTATAGAATTGTAATGAAGTATTATGCTTTTGTTTTAATTTATGGCAACCTGGACGCTTAACGGTTCAAATGATGTGATATAGGACAATTACATATCTATATTGCACATACATCGTTTTCGTTTATCTGTGTCAATACACGTATGTGTTCCTTAGGACGGAGGATGTTGTAAAAAAACGTCGTGTCTTTTGTCTCCCTTTCTCTGCCCTCCATTAGGACCGAAAGGCGAAATTGGACCGAAGGGAGAATTTGGACAGAAAGGAGAATTCGGACAAAAAGGAGAAATCGGGATCGGACAAAAAGGAGAATTCGGACAAAAAGGAGAAATCGGAATCGGACAAAAAGGAGAGCCAGGTAAATTTGAAAATGGTCTACATTGAAATTTCTTTCCTTCTCATGCTTTCTTTCAGTGGTAAATACCCATCAGGTATAAATTTTTCAAACCTCGACAAAATAATGTACAATAGAATAGTTATGAATTAAAACATAGATGACAATTAGAACATAGATGACAATTTTATCGGAATTACAATTGTAACTTTATCCGATTCTTAACATAGATGACAATTTTATCGGAATTACAATTGTAACTTTATCTGATTTTTTTGACCAGCTGTTATGTATGCTGATCTATATTGCTTTAATATTTACCACACAGGTGCAGGATCTGTCATCATTCTCTTCCCGGTGAGTTTGGACGGTGGCTTCGGAACCCAACCGACCTCAGGCGCTATCAATCAACCAGGTACACAGTCAAGTAGACTAAGTGTAGAAGGAAGTTAACAAGTGTTGTTATCAAGAGGGTTGATCTAAAGTCCAGCGCTACAAACTGGATATTCTTTTGTGGTATTCAGAGTAACATGTACCGCGTGATAAGATTAGTACAACAACATTGCTTCCTAGCATAGGTGAGTGATGTCAGGCGTCAGGGTGAGAATTAAAGGTTACCACTCTTAAAGCAGGAAGAAACATATAGTTTCCAGAGTCTTTTTCGTTTTAAACCACCTCACTCGTTTCTATTTTACATTCGTAAAATCAACTATAAAGTGGATGTGCTATATTCATAGATTCAAGGATAGAAGACTGGTCTAGTTGGTTTGATCAGCAATAACTTAAAAATCCTTTTTCTGAACCCTGGGGCCAGAACCATAAACTAATTCAGGAAGTGCTTCCCACTGTGGCCTTGCTGCAGTTTGAAAGGTGGATTGGCCCCCATAACTACATAAACACATAAAAATCCCAGACTGACTCCAGCTTGAAACAAAGGCAGGAGAAGATTAGCATAATACTGGTGAACAAGATTCAAATATTTTTTTCTACTGGTTTTCAAAGCAACATTATGAAACCACACAGAATGACTTAAACAAAGTTACATAGTCAAAACAACTTTCAGTTTTTAGAAAATCAACTTTGTGTTCAAATAAAAACTCTCAAATCAGCCTGTCAAAGTTGTTTCAAAGTGTCTAACTGTATAATTGCAACTTGGAAATGCCCTCCTCACAGTTGAATTCAAATGTCTGATAGTTGTGTGTCTACAAGACTTGCAGCTGTGGTACCAACATGATATTCTAAAAGCCAATTATATAGACTGGAGCTCTGTGGAACTTGTAAGGCAGAACTGCACATGAACTGCCAGCCAATGTCTTTACCTAATAATAATATACTACCAAACAGAGCATGGTATTTTAGCTAGTGTTGTCATTTATATTCTGGGTTACATAAAGATAACTTCTTCGTGTATAATCATACATCAATTACTTACCTGTTATCTCTAAATTTCAAAAGTTTTTTTAGAGTATCTTGGGTGGTGGCGACTGTCTTAGCCAGGCCACCACCCATGGCCATGTGAACACCACGGCAGTCAGTAGCAGACTGACCCTGGTAGTTTACGTTAGCCGAATTTATTGGGTGATTTTATAGTACAAGCATGGTCTTTAACACGTGATAGATATTTCTGGAGGTTACAGCTCTATGTTCCGACACCCCGTAATCCTAATATAGAGGCGCATGAGTTTTGGAGCATAGGGGTGTCAGACATATGACTGTCCACGTTTCTGGCTGGATATTCTTCATGAACACTACTACTTTTCTTACTGCAGGGCACCTTCCGCCTCGTTCCATTACGGTTGTCCTGATCACCATCCACAGTCAGACGGACTCCCTCCCGACATGCCTGGATCACCAGACTACCCTGTACCAGGGCTTCAGTCTGGTGCAGCTGGGCGGAAACGGTATAACCGGGAGCCAAGACCTCGGTTAGGCATCATTATTTATCGTAATAAGCAGGTTCACGGTTTAGACTGCGCATGCGCATCTGGATAAACTGTACCAGGGCATCAGTCTGGTGCAGCTGGGCGGAAACGGCATCACCGGGAGCCAAGACCTCGGTTAGGCATCATTATTTATCGTAATAAGCAGGTTCACGGTTTAGACTGCGCATGCGCATCTAGATAAACTGTACCAGGGCATCAGTCTGGTGCAGCTGGGCGGAAACGGCATCACCGGGAGCCAAGACCTCGGTTAGGCATCATTATCTATTGTAATAAGCCAGTTTACGGTTTAAACTGCGCATGCGCATCTGGATAAACTGTACCAGGGCATCAGTCTGGTGCAGCTGGGCGGAAACGGCATCACCGGGAGCCAAGACCTCGGTTAGGCATCATTATCTATTGTAATAAGCCAGTTTACGGTTTAAACTGCGCATGCGCATCTAGATAAACTGTACCAGGGCATCAGTCTGGTGCAGCTGGGCGGAAACGGCATCACCGGGAGCCAAGACCTCGGTTAGGCATCATTATCTATTGTAATAAGCCAGTTTACGGTTTAAACTGCGCATGCGCATCTGGATAAACTGTACCAGGGCATCAGTCTGGTGCAGCTGGGCGGAAACGGCATCACCGGGAGCCAAGACCTCGCTTAGGCATCATTATTTATTGTAATAAGCCGGTTTCCGATTCAAACTGCGCATGCGCATTTAGATACACTATACGAGGGCTTCAGCCTCGTGCAGCTGGAATTTACTCCAAGGTCTTTATTGCAATAAGCCGGTTGAAAATGCGCATGCGCAGCGATGTATAATGTGGCTAATAGGTCGAAGTTGAAGGCCGCTGAGACATACATTGTAAAAAGATTGATTCAAATGCTTCCAAACACTATTTACTAAGTAGATCGATCAAAACATTGTCGAAAGGTCAACAGCCAAGGTTAGAGATTGAACATTGACAAGAGTGAGGGGAAAATTAATCGCCTTTCCTACTTTTTGGTGACTCCTCAGGGGTGGAGTCAATTGCATACATTGAGTTGTTGTTGTCCTTGTCCAATAGGTTCCCTTGGCTCGTGCCTGATACGCTTCAGCACCTCACCCGTCATGTCCTGCACAGCACGTAACGTCTGTGAGAACAGCACGGCTGAGGTCAGCACATCTTGGCTGTCCTCTGGTAAGTACAGCATCTCGAAGTTTGTTGTATTCATTTACGTTCGGCCCATTTCACACGTGTGCGTATATTCACGTCCGTCTGAGTTGCTTATTACCGTACATTCCTTTTGGTTTCGGTTTGCGGGAAAGAAGACTGTTTTCCCACCGTTATACAGTCTGGTTCTCGAACCGAAAAAAATTGACTTCTGTCTCAAACGTTATTCAAGCTCATGCGAACTTGTATATGCAAACGGGCACTTAGACAGATCCCATGGTCCGCCCAAACTTCAGCCAAAACGTTGAAATACAAAATAAATACATGAAAATGTAAATATTTCACGGGCTTCCAGCCACACTGTTGTGACGGACCATGTAAGGATCGGACTATAGACTTGTCTAGTGCTCGCTAGAAAATGATTAAACCCGTAGCGCTTTGCAGGAATACATCCGCCGGCAGTTGGACAGGATCAGAGTGATGACGTCAGAGCGCAGGCGGTTGGCCGCTGTGTGGTGTGCCAGACGCACGTGGTGGTGGAGCAGCAGGCCATCCACAGTCAGAGCGGCACCATACCGGACTGCAGCCCGGGGTGGACCAGTCTGTGGACGGGGTACAGTTTTGTCATGGTGAGTACTTATCGGTCCTCTACAGACCCGCTGTACTAGCCTGGAATCCATACCATCGGGGGCTCCTCGATATCTCTACGGCACTGGGAGTAACCCCCGCCCGCCAGTCCGCTCGGGGTGTGTTTACGACCTAGGATTAGATTACGTCGCCACCGGCGGCTGGGAAAGTAGGGTGGCAAGCAGAAGTAGGGTGTAGCGGAAGTATACATAGAGGTAGGAAGGCTATCAGAAACGGTTCAATAAAGCAAACTCGGCCCGGTAAAAACCCCCAAGCCGACCCCAAGAGACTGGGACCAGGCTACCGCTGTACTCATAACCTCTGGTAAATCTATAGTCCAAGTTTGTTCCGAGCTGAGTTGTGACCACAGACTGGCAGGATGCGAAGGTTAAGTTGGCCTGTCTCAACGTTTCTTCAGTAGGTTGGCAGGAAGTGACCGTGGACACATGGCCGAAAGTCAGGAACTTGATGATGACATGTGCCCAAGAGTGCATGTAATGTGTGAAATACAGTAGACATGGTTGCATAAGTTTTTGTCAAAAAAGTTTACAAAGATTCTGAATATTTCATGGAGGTACAAGATCTTCGATTTCTTGTTACGATTGCGAAGTCAAGAAAGTGAACCTAAAAAAATGCATCATAGCTCATGTCATAACGTTAACGGGCGGTGACTACGGCGAAATCTTTAAAATTCTATCTTTATTTTGTGTATTACATACAGCACTCTGCCAACGGAGGTGCCGGGGGCACTTTCATCAGCAGCCCGGGCAGCTGTCTGCCTGTCTACCGGGAGAAGCCCGTAGTCACCTGCAACAGCAGTCTGGGCTGTGAAGAGCCCGAGGACCAGTCGTCCCTCTGGCTTCAGGCTTCCGACGCGGGCGGTTCGGCCATCAGCCGCTGCAGGGTCTGCCAGTACAATGGAGACTAGAGCACTGGATAACAAGTTCTTTGTACACATGTACAATCAACTTGCCCCCGCTTCGGTGACCATTTGTCACCTTTAATTTCCCAAGGCAATACTGACTGGTACTACTTAGCACTGCAGCTAGGTGTCGCTGCTGCAGTGCAAATAATGCGGTCCCAAACGTGACTGAGTTTATATTACGGTTCATGACTGGAGTATTATTAACTCAAGTCACGTTTGGGACCGCATTCTTCACACCACGGCAGTGACACCCAGAACGACTTAGTATTGCCATGAGGAATACTGGAACACTTGGCTATTTACAAGGAACTTTCAAAGTTGAGCTGTAATTGGATTTTTCAACTGTCCAACTCCAATCTTTTTCAAGGAATTATTAGCAATCTACGGCTTTGGTGACGTCACATTATGCTGACAGACCACTAACAACACCAGTACAAAAGAAACTAAAAAGAATTAAAGTCAAGAATTCGCTTGATTTAGTTAAAGGTGGTTTGGGTTTTCTGTATCTTTATAGCCGGTATAACCGACCTTCGGCGTAACCAGTTTTTCAGTGGTGTATTTTACAGTCTATATGTGTCTGTCTAATTGTAATTTGTGAAGTTTTCTTATACTGTACACAGTGGTGGTTTTGCATTTTCTGTGGTATCTTATAATTTACGTGTCTGTGATTGTTTAGTGTAGTTTGACTTAGCTGGATAATAGAATTTTTTTTAGTATGTACTTCAACTTTCAAGCAATTAGCTGACAGACTGGGTCAGTAGATACCATAATGACAAATATTTGTACTCTCTAACTGAAAAAAAAGATAGCATCCAAGACAATTATAAAGATCATTGCACAACTCTTTTTGGAGATCATTCAGCAAGTTTCAAGTCTATCATACATATCATACATACACAAATGCCTATCAAACTAAGTAGGCCTGGAATGTCATTTCAAAACGGATTTATATAATATAGCAAAATGAATTATTTGAACATTAAAGCAGATATTTTTATCATTTGATTAATATCTAGAGGAAGCTTCCTTTGACATTAAGCTGAGCCATACATCTAAGTAACATTTTACTTGCTGTTCTTCTTGAAACAGTGACATCATCAGTTCTTGTGCACAATTCTGAGAATCATCAGTTTCTGTACACGATTTAATTCCACATATCATGTCTAACACTTGAATAATATGACATATAAATATCAAGACAACTTTCATTAAACATGAGATTTACACTAAGATTGGGATTTGAAGTCATGTCCATATCAATATTCATTGAATTGAATTATGATATTTATTACATGTAATAGTCGTTGCTAGGACCGCTGCTCTCTCTTCCAAACTATCACCATCCCCTGTTGGAAAAAAGTTTATACGATTCATTTTTTAACCAGACAGCATTAAAAACCTCAAATGAACCTTCTTTCAAGATGGAAGGAATTATATTGATATAGTCACCTAGTTTGATATTAAATGCTAACTAAAAACTTATGATAATTGATGATGAAACATTGTGAAAAAATTCATCCACTTTACAAATGTGCATACTATTATCATTATTAGTCATTATTTGTAACCTTATGCTCCTGTGTTCCTTTCATAGAACAAAGAAGTAAAAAAAAATATTTGAAAGAAAAATAACTTTATTGCACGACAATTGTATACGGTATAATGTATGGCAACAACTATTAAAACAATACAAAATTAGAGGTAAAGAATAAAACTTCACATCCTAATTCTAAAAGATTCATTTCAAAAATTGGTTTGTCCATCCTTACCTCAGAGTCTGCAGAAGCTAGAAGACTCTCATCGTAGTTGAAGCTGACGTCTATAACAGGTGCAGAGTGACCCTGTAGTTTGTTCACCACTGGTTTGTTGGTCCGCTCAACGTCAAAGAAGTACACACTCATGTCCTCACTTCCGCTTACTAATGGGAACAATTTAAAACAAGAGTTCAGACTCCTCATTAACTCCATGAAATGATTTGATTTAAAAAATGACTTACTATGGATATGTACACCTTTAACTATAACCTACATGTCACAAGTATTGAATTATGATGAATTATAGGACTTTTGAATTGATTATATTACATATTAGGTACATATCAACCCTGGTCTTCCCAAGACCTACCCACACACCAAATAGCATCACAATTCATCCTGAGGTTATTAAGCTATGCTGACTACAATATCTGGAAACACAGACAGACTGACAGACATGCCGAAATAATACTTCCATTTTTCATGGAGGTTATAAACATTAGTGTTGTTTTTCTAAAATCAGAGACTTAGCACACTATATATCCAGCTGTCAGTCATTCAGAAATTTCTGTTGTTAGAGGGAATGTTACCAGCCAATCATGTTGCCTCTTAACTGTAAACTTGATTGGCTGGTTTGTTTGATTGTTTTACATTTTCAAAATCTTACTGTTTAACCTTGACAGAAGCAAGAAGAATGTAATTTGAATAAAATCTAACCTAATTTGCTCCAGTCTCTTTGAATACATTTCATCCAGTCACTGACAAAAAGTAGTGAATACTAAACCTCAAATGTCCGACTGTTTCCTAAATCTAAACAGTTGCTAATGAGTAACTGTAGTCCTTGCGTATCTTATTACCTGGACGTCTAACCTTCATCAATGATAGAAAGTGAAGCTACGTACCCACACAGGCCCCCTGTCTGAAGGACATGAGAGGACAGAACCCGCTGCGTATCCGCAGGTTGCGCTGTTTGATGGGAAACTTTCGCTTCAGCTGTAAGCTGCCCTCAACACCCGACACCCTGTGGAAATAAAAGGAAGTTACAAAACCATAATCAATCTGGACCCATGATTACAAAGTTAAGGTGAGAAATAAATATTCAAGGTATTCAAAATCAGAAAGTGGCGGCATTTATAAGCCAGTACACAGTGCTAAGTGCATGTGTGCAACGGTGATGCATTGTGATCTAAGGTCAAAGTTAATGGCTATTCCTCTATCAACATGCCAAGGTGGCCTGAAGCCCCTGTCACACTTGTGCGTATATACAAGGCTGCATGAGTTGTGTATTAACATGCTTTTGGTTTAGGTTAAGTTTGCAGATGGATAAGTGATTTCTTAGGTTCGATCACTTGGCTGCACAACGGTGGGTCAAAGTAGAAAACAACAGTTACCTTTTCCCCGCAAACCTTACTTAAACCTAAAAGTGTTAATGCGCAACTCACGCACACTTGAATATACGCACGAGTGTGACAGGGCCCTTAGATCACAAAGTACATGATTGTGCACTTGGAACTGCGAGCTGGTTTATCTACTAATGAACTTGACAATGACTAGTTATGTCATAAGTTGTCAAGTTATGTGAGATCTAAACTGTTTATACTTATTAAGTTTTTAAATCTCTACTTAATTTTACTCTAAATTTTTAAATTGCATTCCGAAAATGTTGATGTGACATTTGATTCCTGTTGATCATGATTTTTTCAGCAATTCTTGTTCCTTTTTATCACACGACGTTACCTTGAAGCATATTCCTGTAGTCTGTTGAAGGGGGAGCCTGGATGGGGTTTTCTGGTAGGATAACTTTAGAAAAAGAATGTAAATGTCAAAGTTACAGGAACAATAAACTGTTTAAATTATCCTTTCAATCAAAAAATCATATTTCACCTGCATGTGATTGCATTAACCTACAATTTGGTCTATCAAGATGATTTTTGTACTGATTTGAAAATTGGATATTTGAGCATTTTGTTGGGAATTTAATCAATAACTTAAGTCTTATGTGATTGACCATTGGCAGTTGGAGTAATTGAATCAATGACTAGGATTTCATTCAAGTTTATGCTGGAAATTTAATATGATCACGGGAGTAGGACAAAGTTTATCAGCCATTAAGTATTCATCTGGAGGTTGTGAATTATAAAACGTATATTAAGTATGAACAACAATCAGAAAATAAATAGTAAGTTCTTATAATTTTATTACTAAGTTGATTGAAAGATGTCCCTTTAAATTCTTCAGTGCATTGGCCAAATATTTTTTTTTTTACACTACAAGTCAACAATTATGTTATAGCCTGTAGGGGCCATGGTTAATTAAGAAGTCATTCTTAAGGTTTGTGGCTGTAAAAAAAAAGCAAGACTTAGTGATGTGGTACCGCTGCATCATCTTGGTGGAGGAAAGTCTGATGATGCACAATAAGCGAAAATTATCTGCTGCAATACATACCTGTACAGACAGAGGGCGTTTGCCCCACAGTTGATGAGTAGCGAGGGATCCCGTGCTTCACGGCTCATCCAGGATCGAGCGGAGATGCAGGTGATGGGGTGACCCTCGCACACGACCAGCCGCTGAGCACGGGATAGTTTCCCCGTCCCAACGTCAAACGCAAAAGAGTAGACACAGCCCTGTGAAGTTAATATAATGATGAATACATTTAATAGACTACTAAATCAATATTATGTTATACAGTTTCCTTAACGTTTAGTGCAATTGTGAAGTCTAATACGGACCAATTTAAAGTAAAAGGAGGATCTGAAATTCTCCTCAGTCTTGAAAGTTTTTATCTGAACCACGAGCTCCTATTATGTTTTCCACATTAACTTTTTTTATGTACAACTTTCATTCTGTATCTTAGATATTACTGTAATTTTTGTTTCTTTCACTGTAACTTTATGTTCACTGTTTTCACGGTCATCCCTGTACCGTGAAAAAAACTGTTATCAGTATGATTCCTTCATAAATCACTAATGCCGTTCAGTAAATCACTTGGTGCCCCCCGTGAAGTTAAAAAGTTCAGTGAAAATGTCAATTTTCTTCACACTGTTTCTTCGCCATTCTGCTACTGTGAAGATAAAGATAGTATACACAACGTTCCATCAGGATCAAACAGCAAATCTTAAAGCATGATAAATTAAACCAATACCCTCTAAAATGAAAAAAAGTTGCCTAATGATAGAATCTTGACCCACATTGTCATCGTTTATTCCCACACAAAGCCGTAACCACCGATCATAACAAATTCTAATCATGTTGTTCAATTACAAATTACCCAGCAAACATGGCCGAAAAGCATGGCGAAACTCTTTGGTATATCAAAGATACTAAGTAGGGGTCAATACCAGTTTGCTGGACCTGATTCGGACCATTATAACATCCAAGAACCGAGTCCAAAAAACCTGAAAGCCTAAAACCTGAGTCCAAAAAAAACTGAAAAAGTACAAATATATTTTTCTATTCTGTTTAATAAGTGTTTTGTGTCTCCCCTCTGACAAAAAAGGCATTTAAATAAGTGCACCATTCAAATATCAAACACTGGTTTATCTTGAAAGTCTTCTCACCAAGAAATTTTATAGTTGTGTGTGTCAGTATTAATTCTCTATGCTTCATATTGGTCTAATGAAACAAAACATCAACTGGACAGGATCAGGTCCAGTTTCAGGTCCGGACCTGAACCTAAATCTCTGGACCTAAACTTGGACTTGGACCTTATTAAGCCAAACCGGTATCCACCCCTAGTACTAAGGTTAGACAAAAAGTTACGCACATTCTCATCCCCAATCCACAGTGTCTTCCCTCCTGATTCGAACGTGGTAGTGAGGATGGAGCCAGATGCCTTACTACTGCCTCCCTTTACGTACTTTCCAGTTGAGAAGTTTAAAACATGGACAAAACCTTTCTTGTTCCCAGTCTGTGGTGAGAGATAAGGTAAAAACATTTGCCTCAAACCCAGAATGTTCCCCAGACAACTGATTACTTAGGCCATAGCCTTGCAACAAAAATGTACTAGATAGAAATACAAAATAATGTATATGTTCCCGACCTGCATATTCAAATATTAAATCTATGTGTTACTGTTGAAACTTATGCGGTGGTTTTGTTGTTGCCTTTTTGGGGTGTCCTCTAGATCTCAAGTGTGAATCCATGACACCTTGAATATATGGTTTCCGATGTATTACAAATATTTTATTAAGTTTTATTACTGTACTGCAGGACTGTTTTAACCTGATGAATTTAAAACACCCAAAAATTATTCCATCAATTCATCCTTACATACTAGCACATACATGTACATAATGTAACATACATGAACAATGTATGTAAAGGTACACAACATACATTGTAAACATGTTTCTTTTAAGGATACAACAATCATGTTGTTATTGACAGGTTGGAATGCGCAGGACATGATCTCGGCACCATCACAGTCCCCGACGACACGCAGACACGTGCCAGTCGGCACCTGCCACAGCCGCACCGTCCCGTCCAGCGAACACGATACGATCATGTCATTGGACAGCGACCAGGAAAAATCTGTAGGGGGACAAACCATTAAATACTTCAGGATTTTTAATCTGTTAACATGACATCAAAGCCCTTTTTTCCAGGTACCCCCTTTCCTACCACTTAATTTGATTTGTAGACAGCTTTTTAAACTGCATAAAATCATGATTTTCTTTCGATACCTTGCCAAGACTATTTTGTTTCCGGTAGCTTTTGTATGTATGTTTTTATTTACTTAGTATGTATGTTTGTAAATATGTATGTTTGTGATTTAAGAGCATAACTCATGAAGCTTTGGTAGGACTGGTTTAGATAAGTAGTGTCCTATAAAAAAAAGGAGACTTTGGGCCCCCTGGCAGGTTGCCTTGGTGTTGCACTCAAAACTTCCTTATTTTCTGTCTTGTGTAATCTAGATTTGGACAAGCTACACGTACATCAAGGCTTTTGGGTGGCAAAAAATCTCTTGTGATTGGGAAGAAGTGACGAAACCTTAGGCCTCCTAGCAGCAGCCATTACAATAAATGGACATTTTATTTGCAGACCTTGAAACAATTATTGTGCAAACACACCTGTTACACCTGAAGTGTGGCCCTTAAGTACACACAGAACTGTAGCTGGTTCTGGGATGACCTGACACACCGACAGCGTGCCGTCCAGCGAGCAACACGCCAGACGAGCTTTGTCGTCGTTGGCAAACTTCACCGCCATAACTGGAACAAAAACAAAAAAACACTCCAAAGTCACCAAAATTTGTCAACATTGTATTACAACAGTTAAGGGCAAAAATACTCTTTGTAATGCACGAAGGCCACACCAATTTACTTAACGGATTTTTATTTAAAAAAAAAATTTAGAAAAAAAAAAATCATGAATTTTTCTTTTCTAAAATGTTTTTTTTTCTAAATAAAAATCCGTTAACCAAGAAATTAAAATTGGTGTGGCCTAACAGTTCATTTGTATCTATTTTATTTTAGAAATTTCTAATGTTAAATTTGGTGTGATGGTGGCCAAGCTCATTCTTATCCAGTGTATTCTGTGCAACGTGTTATTTACCAAACAGGGTGTTTGCATACATGTGGTTATGTTGTAAGCAATATTGCATGGTTGAACCTAAAAGTGACTGCTATCTAAATATTAATTTCTATACATGGCTGTATGTAATAACTACAGTCACAATAAATGCCTCATACCAAGGCCCCCTTTCCAGTAGAAAGCGATCGTCGCGCCAGTAAAATCGGATTTGTGTGACCCCTGATTTTATAACTGGATTCTTTAGATGATGCACGACGTAAAAGTATGATTTAAAAGACTGAGCAGAACACGCAAAACTTAATAAAAGCTTTGATGAAATTCCTTGAGTGATTCTGTCAAATTTTGGGCTGCTCTGCAGTCCTACAAAATTTAGTTTTAAAGTAGGTGTAAACAAATTTATGACTGTTTTCAAGGTTCAACAAATTGCAACTAGCATGGTAGCTGAGATGTCATGAGCATATGGCCTACAGAAAGATTATACTGTATGATTACAATGGTAGGTATACCTGCTTGTGAGTGTTGGTCAAAGATGTGATGCATCCCTGCAAACGCGTAGTTTTCGTCCAGAGTCTTGTCACCAACCATGGCTCTGTTGGTAAGACGGAAGAAAAGTCTCAAGCGTTGTTATAAGCGTCCTGCTTGAAAAAATTCAACGAATCCACATCTAACCCCTTTAGTTAAAAAGAGTTCTGGTAAAATGACATGTAAACGAGAGATCGTTACCTGCTAGCCTCCGCGGCACGTGTTGGCACCAGACCGTCCTCCGTTGGGGACGGGAGCGAGAACTTGCCCGATCCCGAGCTGTGGTAGCGCCGGTGCCCGCGAAAGTCTCCCTCCTGTAAATCAAAACTCTAAACATTCAAGTAAACAAAAACAAATTCAACGCAATCTATGTCATATATGTTTAGCTTTTGGCTGTGGGATCCCAAATCAAAGACTGAGGCAAATCCACAGAGGAGCTTAACCTTCATCAGCATAGTCTACAGAAGCTTTGCATGCTGAACATGCTGAAAGTTGACGAGCTCAAAGTTGAGACAAAAATGCAAAACATCCGCAACTTAACAGACAATATGAAAACACTGTAACAACATGCTAACCTCTAACGTATATGGTGCTGCCTATACTTTAAAACTTGACTAGAAGAGAGCCACCCCCACCCCCCCAAAAAAACACGATGATGCAATACGAGGGGCAAGTTATAAGGTCATTTATGGTCTAAATTGTGCATGCGTAGCGTGACACGTTGTGACTGACATGTTCAAGGCCATTGAGACATAAACAAAACACATCTGGACATGTGTGTTATCAAGCGTGGTCTAAACAACAACCGTTTAGAAGTTAAGGGCCTTCTTCATGATCACCTTTGATATTTGGGATGTGCAGTTCAAACCGTGAACTGTCATCTGACACTCTGTATACATAAGATTAAGTAAATTGAAGATAAAATGAAACTAATCAAGAATTATACAATATACATGTAGTCATGTTATTGTGTTTTGAAAGAAATTAATTCTGTCACCACGCCATGGTCAGAACTGCTTACTCCACAGTACATTGTTGTCACAAACACAACAATAACAACAATTACAACCTACCTCTCGGTCTAGAGTGAGTCGGCTGCTACATTTGCTGGCACTGCGACTCCGCTGGCTGCTGTATGTGTCCAGATACATGTAAACAACGGACCCGTTGGCTAACATCTCAAAAATGGTGTCAAAACCCAGGTTACCGATATCTTAATGATCTTATATTTACCAAAATGGATGTTCAGTATTCAAGACAACATACTGTGTCAAAAATTGCCATTGTGGATTCCAACTAAACAGGACTTTCTACTTTTGCCCCTGGGAATGTGCATTGTAGGATATGCTAATTATTTGAAAAATGTCCTTGGGCTGTGTAACGACAATGGGGAAAGGTCACAGAGATGACACGCTATGCAGTTGACAGTGTTTTGCCTTTAAAATGCAGGTGACTTGCCAAACAGGAATATTACGTTGCATTATGTTGTATGAACAATCAGTGATGGCTGTGAATGTTGTGTCAACAAATAGCACACAATGATTCCAAATCTACAAATGAGAACCCATTACACAGTGAGTGTTGATATAAATGATATAATATAGTACTAGTAGTTTCCTGATTACCGGTAGATATTCTGAAAGAACACTAAACTTGATCTAATAGTATAACAGTTACTATTGCATACACATAAAACACAATTACAAAATGGCAACATTAGTATACAATATTGTACTTGTATTTTTTGTGTGAACAGGGTATGGACATATTATATTATATACAAAGTACATTGTAGTATATGTATATAGTATCACTTGTTTTCTATGACATTTTGTACTACTTTATATGTACATGTAGAATGAACTCACCCCTGTTCAGATAGAGACGTCCCATATCGCTGACCCAGTATCTGCCCTCGTACCTTCAGATACTGTTTTCTGATTATTGGGTCATGCTGAAAATCAAGGCAAGAACAATATCAATGTTAGTAACAATAATTTCTCTCCTATATTAATGTATACTCCTTTAACCATGATATTACATGACGTATGCTATGCCATGTTGATAAGTGTTAGCAAATAAGTTATGCTATAATTTGTTTTATTCTACTACTTTTATCTTCATGAATTTCTTTTAAGCTGGGAAAGTCAGTGCAAAAATACTGTTTCATATTATGAGTCATGTACATGCATAGCAAAACACAGTGAGACAGACTTGTCCAAATTCAGATGTCATGAAAATTCAATGGCACCTACATCAATTTTTGCATTTTCTCTCAGCAGCTGACTTCTGCGGCGGATGTACTGAGTACCTGAAACATATAAAAAATGTTCTATGAATCAAAATGGTAGCTGTATAATGACTGTCTCTTGTCACATGATAATCAACATCAGTCACATGACAAGAGAACTCCAAGATGAGATCTGACTTGACCAGGTAAGAAGTCAAGTTGGTTTTGTAAAAAAAGGAAACTCCAATATCATAATTGTTCTACCAACCTGATAAAATTATTTTCGGATGTGAACCGGCTTATTTAGGTTGAGGATGATGATACAAAGTAAGACTTACGAAACTGCGGGCTGCCGGGTAGCCTGTAGGCGTTATATCGAGCGTCCTGCGCCAAGATCTGTTGCCACACGGCCGCCATGTTCACGACCTCTGGAAAATATCTGTAACAAAACAAACAAAAGTTAAACTATACTCTCAAAAGTATTTTGAGTGTACTTTCACGGTGGTTCTTAGTTTGCGGTTGAAACAAGGGGGCAGGTGGGTATAAGACAGTGAGCCTCAGCATTTTGGTGGTGGTTCTAATTAAGTTCACATTGAAGCCTGAGGTCAATGCGAAAACTGCAAACATTAAACCACTGCGAACGTTTCAACATTTACAGTATGTTTTAGTATTGTTACACCAAGGAAGTTAAATTTAACCCCCTTTGTTTGACAATATATAGTGAATGTATCAAATGTATGATTTGAATTTGCCATTGCATGTGGTTAATCTGTTTAATCAATGTCTTGAATTTTTTTGAGATATATAAATCAATTATTCGTCTATCATTGGAAGCTATCGAAAAAAGGCAACTACAAGCAACAATAATACAAACAACAAATATCATATCAGGGAGTTTGTTCAAACAAGGACTCGAAGGAGGTTCAAAACATTTTTTTTTTTATGATCAATGTGATCACCAAATTATGGCCTGGTTTTCTTTTCAACTTATACATTAAATCTAAGTAAGACATACACTGAGTCAAATTACCTGTATAGATGATTGCACAGAGCTCTCAGACACTTGGTGATCTCATAATATGTCCATTCAGATGGTGTAATATGCAAAATCAAGACAAAAATGACAACTTCTCATGTCTCTTGGTCAGTGTATCCGCCCCTCCCATCTGTTTCAACAATAGAGGGCGAGAAACACACTTTTCTTTGAATAAAATACAAAAAACAACAACTTTAGAATTGACCAAGGTGATTGTATTTGAAATAGTCAACGTTAATACACTATTCATAAGCTTTTTAAGCCATTGACAGACGATTTTATTCTACATATTTGATAGGTTGATACGTTTGAATTTGCAAATATTTGTTGTTATGTCGCCCTCTAATTAATTCAACTTTGACCCAAACGTACTTCCGGTATGACGTCATCCCCTTCAAACAAAGATGGCTGTCAGAGGGAGAAGGAAGTAAAAATTCAGCCGAAACTTTCCTCAAAATCTCGACTTTCAGCGACCTTTGGACTTCATATCTTCAATCAATAGAAAGTTGAAGAGCTGGTGAACGTTTATGTGGTTGTTTATACCGCTGGATTGATCGCATGGTGGTAATAATGTCGTCGGTTGTAGGTAAGTGTGCCAGGCTTGCACGCCAAAATGGCGAAAATATTTTTACTGTGACTCATTCTGGTTTGAATACTCCTCCCTTTGTTTTAAAGGGATGGGTACCGAGATATCTGTTGATAAATATGATATTGTATTTATTTTTGGATTGATATCTGTATGCTAAGATTATGCTAATATGAACGGTAATGTCGTTTAATTGTTATGGATATTTTGTCTGCTTTTGTGGTGGATCAGTTCATTTTTCAGAGTAGGGTGATGTAGCTAATATATTTGCAAATTTTTCAATGAAAATTGTTTTTAATTTGTAGAAATTGAATCATTATGTAATTGGGTTTTATTACAGGAAAAACTGGCAAATTGTAAAAGTTAATAAAACGTTTGAATAATTTAAAAAATGACTAGCATCACCAACAAACAACCATCTGTGCATGGACAGTCCCTAATATGGGAAATCCCATGGGACAATACAACAGTCCCCTTCTGTTGTGTGTAATGTGTATGCTGTATTGCTGTAGTATCCTGTACCAGTTATTTGATAAATGTCTATTCAATATTGTTTTCAAATGCTTGGGTTCAAAGGAACTATCGGATTATTACAGTGTACCATTTTTGTCATAAGTGACATTCGAGATACAAAGATATTTCAAATTAAAAATGTGGATTTTATTATTTCATAGCCTGAATTGTAGAATTCTATGACTCATATTCTTATGATGAAGTGTGAATGGTGAAA
The DNA here is from genome assembly GCF_035083965.1 of Branchiostoma lanceolatum. Lineage (NCBI taxonomy): Eukaryota > Metazoa > Chordata > Leptocardii > Amphioxiformes > Branchiostomatidae > Branchiostoma > Branchiostoma lanceolatum. The sequence goes on from NC_089729.1 coordinate 14,841,892, forward strand.
GCTTCATTTTCTAAGATGAAAAAAAGGAATGCTTCAATGGATATTTATTATTCTTTACATTTGCTATTGATTGATTTTGTGTATTTGAATGGAAACAACAAGTATTTACATTTGTATTCGTGTTATGTGTATATGCTAGCCTACATTGCATGTATTCAAGATATGTTTTATCACAAATGCATGGCACATAAATACAACCATTTAAACTTCTGGTATATCATATGTACAAATGTATGACTAAAAACTGGTCATATAGATAGTTTTAGAAGCTAGTGTATGTGATCATTAGGGCTGTAATTAAGAACTTTTTATTTTCTTCATAGATTTGACACCGGAGGAAAAGGAGCTGCTAGCTGACATCCAGCGCAGGAAAAAGCAGCTCCTCCAAGAGATTCAGGTTGGTACTGCAGCAGAGTGTACCCTAAACACATTATTTCTATGTTAGAAATGTGGCATTGCAAGTTTCAAAGTGACCCTGATTTTTGTCGTCAGTAACATATTCAATGCTGTTATTTTGAAAAATGTCATAGAAATAAGAAAAGATGCACTATTGTAGATTACTAATGATTAAAAGACCAAAGTATACGTTAGTCAAATAATTTAATATTCTATTTTAACAGCGACTCAAAGATGAGATCGCAGACGTTACTGCAGAAATGGAACAGATGGACAACCCAGATGACAAGTAAGTGACCTGCAGCACAAACTCTTTTGTTTTCCAAATGTTTATAGCTTTGAATGGATTCTCAGTAACCCAAATATAGGACCATGTAAGCCTTCAATTGTTTACATCACAGCTGCTGGAGTACAGGTTTTTGGAAGCTACGCTTTGATGTGGTAGTACTGTAAAAAGATGAAATTAGTTTATTTTAAACCTTTCTTTTCCAACATACTGTGAATCTTAGTCAAAACATTTTGCTGAGTGTTTTTCATAGAAAGATAGCATCATTTGATCCTGAAATGTCAACGTTAATTAATCTTCAGGTAACACTGTGGCTTCTTCTTTATTGGTCACAATTTGAAATGGTAACAGTTTGCATTGATTACTGTAAAGTACTTTATATATTTATTGATCTTAAGTGTTATATAATAAGAGGATAGTGAGTAGAGAGTACAGTTTGAACCTTGGGCGTCATTACAAGTTGTCCAAGAAAGCAATGTGATGCACACGTTTATCTCTCTTACAGCTCCGCCGACTCAAAGAGTAAACAGATGAACATCGGTAGGAAGAAGTTCAATATGGATCCCAAGAAGGTTTGTGATATGACAAATTTTTCTTTCAACTTCTCTCTTCTCTTTCGACCTTTATTGAATTTATTGAATTTATAGATTTGTCAAAATTCAAGCAACTGCTGACAATAAATCTTTGAATTTTAAAGATTTATTGTCAGCAGTTGCTTGGATTTTGACAAATTTTGGCTGACAATATTTTTTAACTAGGATGGAAGATGGTAGAGTAAAATTTGTTACCACCAAGTACTGTAACTTGTAAGAGCACCCTCACTACATGTACATGCCAATGGCTTTAAACAATGCTTGCAGCAATATGTGCAAAGGTTAGGTGTAAGTGTGACTGTGGATTCAAAACACTGCAAAAACTTCCTTTTTTTAATTCATGAAATGTTTCCCAACAGTGAAAAAAAAACATTGTTAAAGGGAAAGAATTTACATATCTTGACATCACCTACAGGGCATCCAGTACCTTCTTGAAAATGGTCTCCTTAAAGACGACCCAGAAGACATTGCGCAGTTCCTTCACCACTGGGAGGGGCTGAACAAGACGGCGATCGGAGAATACCTGGGAGAGAAGACTGAGTTGAACTTGAAGGTGCTCCAGGCTTTTGTGGGACTTCAGGAATTTGAGGGGATGATTCTTGTACAGGCTCTAAGGTAAGAGATAAAACCGTCTTGTTTGTTTGTGTGTGTGTGTTTATGTGTGTGAGTCTGTTTAGGAAAATCATAAATTAAGAAGTTTTGAGCAGATTGTGGTGATTTTTGATGTACAGTACCTGGGAATCATTAGATTTTTTGGCCACCTAGCTGTTTTCCCTGAAACTACAGCCAGAACACATTGTACTTGTGCTCATTCAAGCTCTGACCCATGAGAAAGCCACACACAAGGCGAAACTATTCTGGGTGTGGGCTCGAATAAAGTTCTAAACAGGAACTATGCAGCTTCAACGTCCTTTTGAAGATGTGGCGTGAGTGTGTTCAGTTGACTTGAAGTTTTCCACAACTTCTTCCTCTGCTTTCGTTAAAGCTACAGTTGTTTGTATCTTTCTAAACATGTAAGAGTTTAAACGACGTTGTTGAATTTGTGTGAACTCGTTTATGTTGTCCGCTTGTAGGCAGTTTCTGTGGAGTTTCCGTCTGCCCGGTGAGGCCCAGAAGATTGACAGGATGATGGAGGCCTTCGCACAGAGGTACTGTCAGCAGAATCCTGGAGTCTTTAACACCACAGGTGGGTACAAATATCACAAACCATGCAGTAAATGTAGTAGCATTTGTGTTCCAGTGTTTATCTACCCTAGCAGGGCTGTCTCAAGCTTTGAATTTTTTCTATCAGTATCACATTGTAAGATTACTGTGGTTAACTGTCAGGGCTCAAAATTCTTTTTTTGGAAATAGGTGCACTGGTGCACCCAACCAAAAAAATTAGGTGCACAGAAAAAAAATTGGGTGCAAAACATGATATAAAGTTGAATGTCAGCAAAACATAAGTTTGACGCTACTGCATCTCTTAAGAACTTTAATCTGTAATTCTATCCAGATTTCAAATCAATCAACAAAAGTTTATACATGTATTGCTTTTTCTGATACTTACATTTCAGAATATTCTGTATGCTAGTGAAGAAGTGAACTGTTTCCCTCTAGAGTACAAAAATATCTAGGTGCACTCAGGTGCACCCACATTCAAAAATTAGGTGCACAGCTCCAATTTTGGGTGCACACAGGTGCACATGCACCCACTATTTCGAGCCCTGACTGTTCAATGAGCTTATCAAAAGAGAAAGAGAAAATTTTGCTGCATCAAACCTACAGTCTAACATGTACAAGTTACCACCTCTACATTTTGGTGTTCTAGATCATGTTACCATTGACACAGACACTATAATAATTATAAGGATCCTGTAGTGACCACCCTTCTGCATGGACCAGATTTTATCGGTCTCCTGATTCGTCTTCTTGACAGTTTTGACCTTGGCTGTATTTTTGCATCTATTGACTTAACATTTCTTTCAGCATGTCACACAGAAAGAATTGAATGTGTGAGAAACTATCCGAGATTCCAATGAACGTTTTTTTCTTTATTACGCTCTGTTTCCAGACACATGTTATGTCCTGTCTTTTGCCATCATCATGTTGAATACGAGCCTCCACAACCCCAGCGTCAAGGACAAGCCGAGCGTGGAGCGTTTCATCGCCATGAACCGCGGGATAAACGACGGCGGAGATCTCCCTGAACAACTACTCACTGTAAGGATACCACTAGTTCTGTGGACCTAAACGAAACATCAGGACTGGTACACAGATTTCAGTACAGAGTTTTAAGTACTGTAAATGCATATAATTTCGCGGTGGGGAGAAAATTGACTGTTCGCGGTGGGTTTTAAGTTCGCGTTTGAGACAATAGTAAATAAGGAGGTAGGAGGGCAAAAATGACCGCGAACATAAAACCACCGCAAACATTTCTGCATTTACAGTACCTGTACGGTATGCTGTACCTGTACCTAAACTGAGCTGTTTAGTAATTACAAGTTGTGGTTTTCAATGACAGAAACATGAACGAACAGTTAACAACAGAATATTAAGACTTCATGTATCTTATGCAGGGAGCACATGCTTTCAAAAGGATCTCAAATTGAAAATGGTGATCATTTCAAAAAGCATACAATGTTTTCATCCTTTTCCTGTGCTAAATTTTCATATTTATGCTAGGAATAAATTGTACACATTTTTAATTAGAATACATGTAACTAGTAAGTCAGCAAATTATGAGTGTAAGTCTAAGTTAGGTACAGTACCGTATTATGGTATTTTTCACCAGTACCTTTACAAGTAAATGATTTTTGTTGTACTGTACTGGCAATTAATCTTTATCCTGACTTATACATTATTAATTTTCATGCCTAGTTTTTTTAGTTAGGTCATATCTTTGAAATGTTTTGTATTATCTTTTATGATTTGTTGTAATGTAACTGTTACCAGTATTTGTCATTATTTCTTATGTATGAATGGAAAAAAAATCTTTCTTCTACCAGGACCTGTATGAGAGTATAAAGAAGATGCCCTTCAAGATCCCTGACGACGATGGTAACGATCTTACGCACACCTTCTTTAACCCTGACAAGGAAGGTTGGCTCCTTAAGCAAGGTGGGTTTGTTTCTTCAAGTTCAGAAGTTTGTCTTATACATGTGGCTTTGCTGAACTTTGTTCTACAGTGTGCAAGGCTTTGTTCTTTAACTTTTGTTGCCTAAGCTTTGCTATATCATCAGTATATGTGCTTGATCTACCTGTGCACCCCTCTCTGTAAAGTGGTCTGTTCCAAACTACAGAAGGGGGTGCGAAAATTGTAAGCTGAACTTGAAATATAAAATAGATTTAGTAATTTTAAAGTTGTATTGTTTTGCATATGATTGAGTGGGCAAAATGTTTATGATCATTGTAATGTAAATTAGAGAATTTTTTGTTGTGTGATTGGTAATTACGAAACCCAGCAATTGAAACAATTCAAAACTTGCTTGTGGAAAAGATTTCTGCAATCCCAAACTCCTCCAAATTATGTCAAAATGGAGAAAAGGAAAGAAAACGTTTCAAGTACAAAGTTTGAAATTTGTCTTGAAAATTTTTGTGACCCTAGAATTCCAATGCACCAAACCCCCCTCCCCTCCCTATCATACCCATTCCATAGCACGTAATGAACCATTTAGAAAAAAAAGTTATTATAATCATCTAGGGAAAAACAAATTATCGAGAAAGAGGAGCTTGTTTGCTTGCTTTGTTATGTTGTAAAGCTTGCATGGCTTCAGCTGCATGTGTGATGGCCATGTACTAGTACTGTAGAATAGCTTAGTGTAGCAGTGTCCTTTTGTCCCTTGTACTCGTATATATCTTGCCTCCGATCAGATACTTGTTCAAGACTATAGTGTGTTAATTAGATATCAGTGTTTTCCCTTGGCATGGTGGTCACCTATAAAAAAGTTCAAGTGTATTTTTGGCGATGCCTCAGGGGTAGAGCCAATAGTAGAATGCCCAAGTTGTTTGGATGTTATTTTTAGATACACACATATTGGTTTTCACCATGCCAATCTAATGATATGGGAAGCAAAATTAGCAATGCATAATGTCTATGGTGTATAGTTTTTCCACATCATCCCCCAAAATATAGAAATGTTGGAAAACTTGGCATGTTGAAAATTTCAGTTTTTTGGCAATGCCTAAGAGGCGGATGCCTTATGGCATTGCAAGGAAATGTTTTTTTGTGATTGAAGATAGTAAGACCTCGTTTCTATAGTTTTTCCATTTCTAGTTGGAACCTTTTTGAGGAGAGTGTTGAGGGCTCTTTGACTGAAATGTTTCTTCTCTTTACATGTGTGTTTTCATTGCATTCAAATAAATCATTCTGTAATTCGGACGTAAAGCAAGTAAGTGAAATTCATCTTCAATACATGTTCCCGTGATATAACCACTCATTCAGCCATCTCTCACTTCCTGATTCCTACCTTCATAAGTCACTCCCTCTGATTCTGAAAGCTCATTTTTTTTCTATCTCTCCTCACTTTTTCCCCCTTTTCACTATGGGTGGTAGAGATTTTTCTGTAACATTGGAATAAGCAGATTCACGGTTTGAACTGTGCATGCACGGGGTCAAAGGTGAAGGCCTCTTATTAGTTATAATATGACTTGTCAGCAGTTTTTTTCTAGACCATGCTTGACACATGTCCAGACGTGTTTCTTCTTGTCGCAGGGGCCTTCAACTTTGACATATTACCCACAATGCATCACGCTACACATGAGCATTTCAAGCTGTGAAGCACCTTATTCACTATGCCTACCCCATATTATGGGTGGTAGAGAATTTTTCTTGTCACTGTAACATTGGAATTGTGTTCACTGTCCATCTAGGGAAGTTCCATTTAGTATTGCGTGAAGTGGTGCTTGTAACATCAGGGCTCATTACACTTTGGCTGTTTAGGCAACAGTGATTGTACAATGACTTCTCCCTTACATATGCTAAAAAAAAGATAATAAGAATGGTGTTAGAAAAATACCTTGGCGACATGTGGTTATTGTGGACCAAGTGAGACAAAGAGAGTTGGAAACAAAAGGAAATGCAAAATTCAGCTACATACAAATGCAGAACCATTATTTTGAGCCCTGATTGTTACAATGAAGTGAGAGCTTACTGTACTAATAGATTCCTGTGAATCAATGTCGTTTTCCACTCAATAGATCTAAAAGTGTGGTTTTACATCCTAAGGTACTAGTATGACACTCAGCAACCATGTTGGAGCACACCAGAACTAAAAGTAAAACAGATTAACAGCCCAAAGGTTTTACACGTAGGTTTGGAGTTTTGATTCTGTTGAAAATTGAAACAGGACCAACAATGATTTTATTTTACCTTCCTACACATGACCAAAGGTTCTTAGTTACTAAAGCAAAATTGTCAAAGCATAGCTGGTGTCATTACATGTAGTAACATGTATGTACGCTTTTACTTTTTTTGGGAAGTCATCAAACATTTTGAAAATAGAGTTGTCTTTAACTAGTTTAAGTTTGTAATATTCCCTCAATTTCTTTATGTTGGATATGGTGACAAATTTGATGTCAATCATGAACAGTCTGTACATGTAAAATTTATTAAGGACTTACAGATTAACAGTCTTGTTGGCTGTACTCCAGCATGGCTGCTGAGGCTTTGCATGGCAGTTTCTCTGGAAGAGAACTCTTTGCTGTTCCATGTGTGGTGTGCTTCACTCATGGACTGCAATGTTCTGTGATTGGCTGTTGTGACTAATTAGATTTAGAATTTTATTGGCACCTGGTGTGTTCTTTGTGAAGTGAAAGA